>NW_013541952.1:4050-4539 GCF_000499545.2 Eimeria tenella
CTTTTTGAGGCCCTTTGGGGGCCCATTGCTGCTGCCCCTTGGGGGGCCCCCTGGGGGGCCCCCATACCTGCTAGTGCAGATTTAAGGGGCCCCCGGGGGCCCCCAAAAGACCCTGTGGGGCCCCTCCTAGGGCCCCTGGGAAGGAATAGATGGGCCCCTGGGGGCCCTTCGGGGGGCCCCCCTGGGGCCCCCTGGGGGCCCCTGGGGGCCCTTAAAGGCGGCCCCTTGAGATATGTTTTGCTGCTTCAACTTATGTTGAGTTGACGCATTGCCAGAGAACTAATTGCTGCTAATTCTGCTGCTCCCAAGGCCTGGGGGCCCCCCGAGAGGCCTGGGTTGGGGGCCCCCCACTGCAGCGCCTCTAGCTGCTGCTGCTGCTGCTGCTGCTGCTGCTGCTGCTGCAAAAGCTGGTCCTGAAGATGCTGCTGCAGCTGCAGCTGGAGCTGTTGCTGCTGCAGCAGCTGCTGCAGCTGCTGCAACTGCTCCTGC
>NW_013541952.1:4675-6223 GCF_000499545.2 Eimeria tenella
CGCAGCAGCACCACCAACTCTGAACATATTCCGTCAATACCTGTCCCTGCTGCTGCTTCCTGCTGCTGCAGGGGGGCCCCCCCGGGGGCCCCCTTTTCTGCTGTTGCTGCTGCTTGGGGTCTTCTGTCGAGCTGCTGAGGCCCCAGAGGGGCCTGGGCAGGGCCAACTGCAGCAGGCGCAGCAGCAGCAGCAGCAGCAGCAATAGCAGGAGAAGCAGCAGCAGCGAGAGGGGACAAAAACGCCTGCTGCTGCTGCTGCTGCAGCTGTGGCAGCACTGGTGTGTAAGCACCTTGCTGCTGGGGCCCCACAGCATTGCAATAAAGGGCCCCCAGGGGGCCCCCAAGAGGGGTACTTAGGGGGCCCCCTAGAGGGGCCCCTAGGGGGCCCCCAAGGGGGGCTCCTAGAGGGGCCCCCAGGGGACCCCCTAGTGGGGCCCCTAGTGTGTCCCCCAGGGGGGCCCCTAGTGTGTCCCCCAGGGGGGCCCCCAAGGGGGCCCCCAGGGGGTCTCCTAAGGGGGCCCCCAGGGGGCCCCCTAGGGGCCCCCCCAGGAGGCCTCCTGGAGGGCAGAGGGAGGGGAAGGCAGCAGGGGCCGGTTGCTGCTGCTGCTGCTGCTGCTGCTGCAGCAGCAGCAGTTGCTGCTGCACGTCAAACGTATCCAAACCCCGCGGGCGGGGCCCGCCAGTTGCTGCTGCAGCGCCTTTTGCAGAGATTGCTGCAGCAGCAAACAGCAGCAAGTGGCGCAAAAGCTTGCGTTTGCTAGGGTTTAGGGTTTAGGGTTTTTGTTTTAGGGTTTAGGGTTTAGGGGTACCTGTTGAAGAAGGCACGCGACTGCTGTGCAGCGGATATGGTGCAATGTAGTGAGCCCCTCCTTGCTGCTGCTTCTGCTGCTGCTGCTTTTGCTGCTGCTGCTTCCTCGCTTTGGAGTACATTTGCTGTGTCTCTACTGCTGCTGCTGCTGCTGCTCCTGTTGCTGTTGCTGTTGCTGCTTGCTTTGTGTCCTGAGGCTCTTTCTCGGAGCGTTCTTGCTTTTGCTGCTGCTGCTGTTGCTGATGCTGAAGCTCGTGCTGCTGCTGCTGCTGCTGCTGGAGGTCATTTTGCTGCTCGGAGAGACTTTGCTGCTTTCCGGTCACGGACTGTTGCTGCTGCTGCTGCTCGAGCTGTTGCTGCTGCTGCATGTCTTGCATCTGCTGCTGCTGTTGCTGCTGCTGCAGCGTGTGCAGCATGTCTTGGAGCTGCTGCTGCTGCATGTCTTGCATCTGCTGCTGCTGCTGCTGCTGCGCATCTGCTGCTGCTGCTGCTGTTTCGCCGACGGACGGCCGCAGCTGCTGGGGCGCCGCTTCCTCGGGGCGCAGCGGGGGGCTGCTGCTCCGCTGCTCCTGCTGCTGCTCCTGCTGCTGCTGCTGCTGCTGCTGATTGTTTTTTAAATCTTGCAAAGAATCTGAATTTCCCAAAACCCTCAACTCCGCTTCGCTGTGGGCGTACGGACACCGCGAGCCGTACAGACACCCCCGGCCCCCCTGCTCCTTCGCAAACCTGCAGAAAACACAC
>NW_013541953.1:0-1516 GCF_000499545.2 Eimeria tenella
GCGGGGGGCCCCCCCGGGCGCGGGGGCCCCCCGGCGGGGCGGGGGCGGGTGCTTCCTGTTCGCCGTCGTGTTTCTGATTTGCTTCATCTACGGCGGCTACCTGAGCCTGGTGCTGCTGCCGACGGCGCGGGCGTGCTGCTGCTGCTGGGCGCTGCTGCTGCTGGGCGGCTTCCACGCGCTGCTGCTGCTGCTGCTGCTCGCCTTCCTCCGCGCTGCAGCAACAGACCCCGGCGCTGTGCCCCCCAACTGGGGCTTCTACATGGGCGACGAAGTCAAGCGGAAGAGGTACTGCAAAGTGTGCAACGTGTGGAAGCCGGACAGGACGCACCACTGTTCGGCCTGCGGCCGCTGGTGGGCTAGGGTTTAGGGTTTAGGGTTTAGGGTTTGGGGTTTGCGGGTTGGGGGCGCGCTTCGGAGGGCTTGGCGGGGAGCGGGGGGAGGGGGTTGGGCGGCGGGAGGGTTTGCGAGGGTTTGGGGGAAGGGAGGGGTTGGGAGGGTTTGCGAGGGTTTAGGGGGTTTCAGGGAGCTTGGGAGGGTTTGCGAGGGTTTAGGGGGTTTCAGGGAGCTTGGGAGGGTTTGCGAGGGTTCGGGAGGGCTTACGAGGGTTTACGGGGTTAAGAAACCTCGGGAGGGTTTAGGAGGGTTTAGGGTTTACGGTTTAGGGGCAAGGGTGGGGCGGGGGCTGAGGCGGGGGGTTTTGAGGGTTTAGAAACTGGAATCAAGGGTTTAGGGTTTGGGGGGAAGCTTAATTGTTGGAGAAGAGTTAAGAGGGGGATTAAAAGGGGTCTAGGGTTTAGGGAGTCTAGGGGCTTGCGAGGGTTTCGGAGGGTTTGAGCGAGGGTTTACCAGGGTTTGAGCGAGGGTTTGAGCGAGGGCTTACGAGGGTTCGGGAGGGTTTGGGAGGTTTTAGGCCGGCCTGGGGGCTAGGAGGGTTTGGAAGTGTTTAGGAGGGTTTAGGAGGGTTTAGAAGGGTTTGAGAGGGTTTAGGAGGGTTTGAAAGAGTTTAGGGGTTTTAGGAGGAGGTTTAGGAGGGTTTAAGAGGTCTTAGATGGCATGAGAGGGCTCAAGACGGTTTAGAAGGGTTTAGAAGGTTTAAGAGGGTTTAGAAGGGTTTAGAAGGTTTAAGAGGGTTTACGAGGGTTTAGAAAGGTCTTTAGAAGGCGGTTTATGATTTGCTTCTTATGCATTTCTTGTTCTTTCATCATTTGTTTATTTATTTATAATTTATTTATTATTTATTTATTTATTTATTTATTTATCTATTTATTTATTTATTTATTATCATTTATTTATTTATTTATTTGTTTGTTTGTTTATTTGCTGCTGCAGCATTTTAAACATGGACCACCACTGCCCCTGGATAAACAACTGCGTCGGCTTTTACAACAGAAGATTTTTTCTGCAGCTGCTGCTCTATTCTCTTCTTTGTCTCACCATTGTGTTTGTCCACACGTGAGCTGCTGCTGCTGTTGCTGCTGCTGCTGCTGCTGCTGCTGCTGCTGCTGCTGCTGCTGCT
>NW_013541953.1:1616-1788 GCF_000499545.2 Eimeria tenella
TCTTTTTAAAAGAGACGAGTTAGACGGAAGGAAATGTTGCAGGATCTGAAGAAATATAGAATCTAATTTGTGAAGTTGTTGTTGCTTTGAGGTGAAGCCTAATGGTGTAAAGTAATGCGGGAGTTTTAATTTGAGAAGCTGCTTCCGCAGGCTGCAGCTGCTGCTGCTGCAG
>NW_013541953.1:1848-2592 GCF_000499545.2 Eimeria tenella
CGGTGGTGGCGGTGCTGCAGCTGTTCTTGTCCTTGTTTTGGTCCTGCTGCTGCTGCTGCTGTATTCTCTCCTTTGTTTCACCATTGTGTTTGTCCACGCGTGGGCTGCTGCTGCTGCTGCTGCTGCTGTTGTTGCTGTGGCTTTTTTGGCGGCGGTGGAGGTGCTGCAGCTGCTCTTGTCGTTGTTTTGGTCCTGCTGCTGCTGCTGCTGCTGCCCCATTTTCTTCTTTCCACTGCATTCGTCCACACGCGAAATGCTCCTGCTGCTGCTGCTGTTGCTGCTGCTGCTGTTGCCGCTGCTGCTCCTGTTGTTGCTTTGTTGGAGGTGATGGCGATGCTGCTGCTGTTCTTGTTGTATTTTTGCTGTCGCTGCTGCTGCTGTTCTTGTTGCTGTTCTGCTGCTTCTGCTGCTGCTGCTGTCTCATTCCCTTCTTTGTGTCTCTATTGTGTTGGTACACACATGAGCTGCTGTTGCTGCTGCTGCTGCTGCTTTCACTGCTGTTGCTGTTGCTGGGTCACAGCAGCAGCAGCAGCAGCAGCTAAGCGGCATTCCGCGCCTCCCCGCCTCCCGTGCAGCTTCTGCTGCTGCACTTTTCGCTGCTCTTGCTGCTGCAGCAGCAGCAGCAGCAGCTGCTGCTGCTGCTGAACTCCCTGCCTTTGCGTTGCTGCTGTTGCTTGCTCGCAGCTTCTTCTACATTTTCATAAACTCCTTCTACGGGCTGGGGGCCCGGGGGCCCCCCCCCCG
>NW_013541953.1:2658-2941 GCF_000499545.2 Eimeria tenella
GGCCCCCTCAGCTGTTGTGGTGACAGAATATATTTATGTTTGTTTGATTTTATTTCTTTCAATGCTGCTCATCTTCGCTTTGATTCCTTTCACCAGATTCCACCTCAACTTGGTCTTGCGCGTGAGCTTCCCCCGTCGCTAGCTAGCTAGCTAGCTAGATACCTAGCTAGCTAGCTAGCTAGCTAGCTGGCTGGCTAGCTAGCTGGCTAGCTGGCTGGCTGGCTAGCTAGCTAGCTAGCTAGTTGGCTAGTTAAATGGATAGATACGCAGTTAGCGAGCTAGC
>NW_013541954.1:0-1017 GCF_000499545.2 Eimeria tenella
GGCCAGCAGCAGCAGCAGCAGCAGCAAAAGCTGGGGTGTCTGTACAGAGGGCCCTGCGCGATCTCATAGAAAAACACTTCCGCAGCAAAGGAAAGTATGCGAAGGCTGTGCGGCTGCTGCAGCAGATGTGGGGTGCCTATTTCAGCAGCAGCAGCAGCAGCAGCAGCAGACCTTTCTTTGGGGCTCTTGTTGCTGCTGCTTCCTCAGATCTCGCATATTCAGATCCCCAGGGAAGACAGGCTGTGTCTTCTCTTTTCAAGGAGCGCGTGCTGCCGCTGCTGCAGCAGCAGCAGCAGCAGCAGCAGGAGAAGGCAGAGGCCTTCCTCAGACTCGCGGACGCCCGCAAGCAGCAGCAGCAGCAGCGCCTGCAGCAGGAGCTTGCTGCGTCCGCCTTCCCGCTGCACAGCAGCAACTCCAGCTGCTACAGCAGCAGAAGCAGCAGCAGCTTGCTGCAGCAGCGAGCCAACGCTGCAGCAGCACAGGACGTGGCGGAAGCTGCTGCTGCGGCTATGATGCGTGCGGAAATTGCAGCGCAGCAGCAACCGCAGCAGCAGCAGCAGCAAGAGCAGCAGGAACCTGCAGGTGAGGGCGGTGCGAATAGCAGAAGCAGCAGCAGCAGCAGCAGCGGAGCAGCGGAGCTCAGCCAAGAGCTGGTAGATTTGCTGCATCTGCTGCGGGTTCGCTGCGTAGTGCATCCGCAGCTAGAGACAGATGATGCATTTCAGTTTAGTGCTGCTGTTATGGAGCTGCGGCTGCTGCTGCAGCAGCTGCAGCAGCAGCAGCAGCAGCAGGACGAGGAGGAGTCGCTGGAGGACGGCTGGGACTCCGAAGATGAAATGGAAGAACAAAATGAGGAAGAGGCGCCACAGAGGAAGCAGCCCAGGCTAGAGCAGCAGCAGCAGCAGCAGCAACAGCAGCAGCAGCAGCAGCGAAAGGAGCAGCAGCAGTCCAACGACCCCAGCACGTCGGTAGGTCGCCGCAGCAGCAGCACAGGCAGCAGCAACGGCGACCGCGGCA
>NW_013541954.1:1117-1267 GCF_000499545.2 Eimeria tenella
GTTGTATTTGCTGCATGCATTTAGCAGCAAACACTTCTTGTCATTTGGCTATCGTTGCCTTGCAGTCTTATTGCTGTTACCGCTGTTGCTCGCGTTGCTGCTGCTGCTGCTGCTAGGAGTGCTGCTGCTGCTGCTGGTGGTTGGGGTTGT
>NW_013541954.1:1367-2245 GCF_000499545.2 Eimeria tenella
TCGGGCGGCGTTTGGCGCGTCAAAACGGAGCAAGTGGATAATGCGGGCGAGGCTGAGAAGCCGCCTGCAGCAGCGGCAGCAGCAGAAACAGCAGCAGCAGCAGCAGCAGTTGCAGAAACAGCAGCAGCAGATGCAGCAGCAGCAGCTGGGGGTGCTGCTGCATCTGATACTGCAGGTAGAGAGGAGGCTGCTGCTGCAGCAGAGGATGCGGTGGCGGGAGGAGAAGCAGCAGCAGGAGAGGCAGCAGCAGCAGCAGCAGAAGCAGCAGCAGCAGAAGCAGAGGCAGCAGCAGCAGATGATGCAGCAGCAGAAGAAGAGTGGCCTCTTCCCTTAGGGTGCGGCAGTAAACCCTAGCTGCCAAACCGCTAGCCGTAAACTCTCACCCCCAGGCTCTAAACCCTAAACCCTAGGCTCCAAACCCTAAACCCTAGTTCCCAGACCCTAAACCCTCGATCTTGAGAAGCAGCCTCACCAGGGACGCATTGCTGCGCAGCATTAGGGCCGTCGCTTCACAGCCTAGGGTTTACGAGTAGGCCAGGGTTTAGGGTTTAGGGTTTAGGGTTTAGGGTTTAGGGTTTAGGGTTTGTGTGGCTTCAGGAAACAGGCCATTCTCGTGCTGAGCAAGTGCTTCTTCCTTGACGCTCTCTCCACAGTCTTTGCATTCCGCACGGTTAGCCGTTATGAGGGTTTAGGGTTTAGGGTTTAGGGTTTAGGGCCAAGGGTTAGGGGTTTCGGGTTTAGAGTCTAGGGTTTAGGGTTTAGGGTTTGTATCCGGGTGTTCGGCTGCAGGTTCCTTGGGCGCGCGCCTCTGTGGATCAGCTCTTCCAGCAAGCATACAGGCACCGGTAAGTGCTGCTGCTGCTGCTGCTGCTGCTGCA
>NW_013541955.1:0-816 GCF_000499545.2 Eimeria tenella
GGCGCTCGCAGACACCCGCTCGCCGCGGCGAATGAGCTGCACCGCCTGCTGGATCTCAATCTGCCCCTTCACGATCTTCGTGCTGATCCCCAGCGCCTGGAAAAAACCCGTGCTGCCCGGGTCCATGCCAGTGGGCCCCGCGGGGATGAAGACGTCCGTGGGGGCGGTGACGCCCTGCTTGGCGGGGGCGGGGACTTTGTGCTGCTGGACGACTGCGCGGACTGCGGCGGGGTCTGCGCGGCAGAAGATGAAGCCGACGTTGAGGCGGACGAGCGGCAGCAGCGCCTGCAGCTGGGGCTGCTGCTGCAGCTGCTGCCGCAGCGCCGTCCGGATTTTGGTGTTCTTTCCCATCAGCACTGTCGCCTGCCCGCGCAGCGCCACGCGGATCCCCGCGAGCTGTTTGCTCCCCACGTGGTCCGCCGACACCACCAGCACCCGCGGGTGCTCCAGCAGCAGCTGCAGCAGCCGCGGGAAGTACTCCCGCCGCTTCGCCGCCCGCTCCTTCCCCATTGCGCCAGCAGCAGCGGAAGCACGGAAGCCAGAGGCGGCGCCGGCGGAGGCGTGTGCGCTACTCTCGGGGGCTTGTGGAGACTGACAGAGCCTGCGGCCTGGCAATCGCTTTAACCTGCGCGCCGCCAAAGCGCCACAGCAGCAGCAGCAGCAGCAGCGCAGCAGCAGCAGCAGCTCTTGCTCGACACAGCTGCGGCCGCCGCGGCGCCGAGAAACAACGCGCCACGCCGCGAAGCGAAACGCGCGCCCTCCCAAGCCCACCAGCACCGGCGGCAGCAGCGGCAGCAGCAGCGGCGGCAGCAGCAG
>NW_013541955.1:880-1103 GCF_000499545.2 Eimeria tenella
GCAAACACCCCGCCCGCACGGAGCAGCCACGCAGCAGCAGCGAAACACTCACCACAAGTCGGACGGAATCCCCGGTAAACTTCTCCAGAAAAGTGGTTTTGCTTCCAAGATGCTGCAGCAGCAAGGCACCAGCAGCGCCAGCACGGCACCCTCCGCGCTCCCCACATCGCCAGCCCCAGGCCGCTGCTGCTGCCGCTGCTGCTGCCGCTGCTGCTGCGGGCGG
>NW_013541955.1:1163-1622 GCF_000499545.2 Eimeria tenella
CCCCCAGCCCTACTTGCTGCATGCATTTCCACCGCTAATTTCAGCGACCACTGCGACTGCAACAGAGAACATAATTGCAGCAACAAAAGTAGCTGCAGCAGCAGCAGCAGTTCTTTTGCAAACGGCTGTCTCTTTCTTGCTGCAGCGGAAGCTGCTCAGTTGCTTCCTCCAAACCACCTCAACTCAAGGGCTAACGGGAACCCTTTCTGCTGCTGCTGCTGCTGCTGCTGCTGCTGCTGCTGCAGCTGCGGCCCCGGGCTGCTGCTCCAAGAGGCCCCTGACAGAACTCGCGGCTCTCCCGCCTCAACAGCAGCAGCAGCAGCAGCAACATCAGCAGCAGCAGCACCAGCACCAGCAGTTGCCACGGCCGGAGCTGCCTCCGTGACAATGGCGGCTCCGGCGACGGCAGCGCCGCCCCCCGCGCCGGGCGGCGGCGGCCCAAGCAGCAGCAGCAGCAGC
>NW_013541955.1:1722-1903 GCF_000499545.2 Eimeria tenella
TGCAGCCGGGGTCTTTAGAAAGTGAAAATGGAATTTTTTGTTGTGCTTTTGACAAGTCCGAGACCAGACTCATTACGGGGGAGTGCGACAAAACCATCAAGGTGGGCTCTTCAAAGCAGCAGCAGCAGAAGCAGCAGCAGCAGTAGCAGTAGCAGCAGTAGCAGCCACAGCAGCAGTAGGA
>NW_013541955.1:2003-2241 GCF_000499545.2 Eimeria tenella
AGCAGCAGCAGCAGCAGCAGCAGCAGCAGCAGGCTGCGGGGAAAGCGGGCGTGGGACCCGCTGGAGGTGGAGGGGCCCCTGCGGCCGCTGCCTGCTGCTCTCCAGGTGTCTGTACGCCGCACGAGGGAACTTTTTGCTGCTAATGAGGGCCTCAGGGCCCCCCCTTATGCTGCTGCAGTGGAAGTGGCGCTGCGGCTGAAGTTGGGGGACGAGTACAACTTCGCGGACCGCCACGCTG
>NW_013541955.1:2341-2606 GCF_000499545.2 Eimeria tenella
GGGCTGAGGTGTACGTACACCTGAGCGCGTCTGACTGTGTCTGCAGATTTGGAAAATCGATGAAGAAGCAACAGAAGAAACACATCCAATTAGTTGGGGACACAAACGAGACAGAGCAGCGGTGGCCTTCTAATTCACGGATTTAGGGTTTAGGGTTTAGGGTTTGGCTCGGAGCTGCTTCAAGCGCCGCGCCATCCCCTCTGTCGCAGGGCCTCACGGGCTTCATAGCTCCCTTTGCTGCTGCTGCTGAGGCTGCTGCTGCGGT
>NW_013541955.1:2706-2836 GCF_000499545.2 Eimeria tenella
GCAGCAGCACCCGCAGCAGCTGCACCCGCAGCAGCAGCACCCGCAGCAGCAGCAGCAGCAGCAGCTGGCGCCCCCGCCGCTGCTTCGAGCTCCTCATCGCTGGCAACTACCCCCTTGGCCCTCTGCCCTC
>NW_013541956.1:0-294 GCF_000499545.2 Eimeria tenella
TGCTGCTGCGGGGCAGCCTGCCTGTATTGACTACGTGCTGCAGCTGCTGCATCAGCTGCTGCTGCTGCTCATCTAAGAAGGCATAGGCCTTTGCACAAGCAGCAGCATTCAGCTCGCCGCAAAGCTTCGAGAAGCGAGGGTCTCTGTTGCTGCTGCTGCTGCTGCTGCTGCGGTGCAGCCCCGACCGCAGCCGCTTCAGCTGCTGCGCAGCAACTGCAGCACGGTACGCCAGCACCTCTGGGGACGCTGCTGCTGCTCTGGCTGCTGCTGCTGCTCTGGCTGCTGCTGCTGCGT
>NW_013541956.1:381-655 GCF_000499545.2 Eimeria tenella
AGCAGCAGTCAGCAGCAGGGGCCCTGCTGCTTCTCCATCCGGCAGCACGACTGCTCCTGTGGCTCTTGAGCCTCTGCGGCAGCTCAACTCTTTTGGTCTTTTGCTGCTGCTCTTTTTTATCTTTTTCTTTTTCTTTATTTCCCTTTCTTTCTTCTTCACCTCCAAGGGTTTAGCAGCAGCAGCAGCAGCAGCAGCAGCAGACCCCAGCGCTTTGGGGGCCCTCTGTGCAGCAGCAGAAGGGGGGCTCCACAGGGGGGGCCCCCCGGGGGCCCCC
>NW_013541956.1:730-1132 GCF_000499545.2 Eimeria tenella
ATTTATTTTAATAATTTATTATTTTTATTTATTTTAATAATTCAAAGATTCATTTTAATAATTTATTAATTTTATTTATTTTAAAAATTCAAAATTGATAAATCTGAATTGCAAGCAGCTGTAGATACACTCGAAGCACCCAAAGGGCGTCTCGCTGCTGCATTATTTATTTTTTATTTTTTATTATTTTCAATTATTATTTTAATTTTACATTTATACTTCTGATTTATTTATTATTATTTTTCATTATTTCGAATTACAATCTAATTTTAAATTTACATTCCAAATTTTCTTTTTATTTATTTTTTTTTAATGTTTGCGCCTGCCGCCCTGCTGCTTTGCCTCGAGAGAGGAACTGCCGAAGAAGAGCAATTAAACTTGCTGCTGCTGCTGCTGCTGGCG
>NW_013541956.1:1204-1357 GCF_000499545.2 Eimeria tenella
GGTGGATTCTTTTGTGTCTGAGGAGGCCCTGAAGCTGCTTTCTTTCGGGCTGACGCTGGAGGGGCAGCAGCTAAAAGCAGCAGCAGTTCGCCGCGTTGCAGCAGAGGAGGCGCTGCTGCTGCTGGGCGCCGGCGAGGCAGCAGCAGCAGCAGC
>NW_013541956.1:1715-2737 GCF_000499545.2 Eimeria tenella
CCGGAGAGACTTTTCTTTGAACCCTAGGGTCTAGGGTTTAGGGTTTAGGGTTTGGGCTTTGAACCCTAGGGTTTAGGGTTTAGGGATTTGGGTTGGTTTTAGTATTAGGGTTTAGGGTTTAGGGTTTAGGGTTTGGGGGCTAGGTAAACCCTAAACCCTAAACCCTTGATTCTAAACCCTAAAGCCCGGGGCCTGAATAAACGCCAAACCCTAAACCCTAGGAAAACCCTAAACCCTAACTTCTCGTCCGGCGCAGGCCAAGTAAAAAGCAGCAGACTGAAGTGGAAAAAAGAATTTAAGAATTATTTTAAAAATTAATTAAAAAATAAACAAATAAATCAGTTACTTTTTATTTTAAAATTAACTCATTTACTTTTTTATTTAATTTCTCCTTTACTTTCTTGTATCAAACTTATTTATTTACTTCTTCATTTAATCACTTCTCCAAAGTTCTAATGCACTTTCGTAAGACAAAATGACAAAAAGTTAAAGGGTCTTATGGAAACATTGGGGTCCCCAAAGGGGCCCCCTAAAGGCTCCATTAGGGCCCCACAGGGGCCCCCACCTAGGGGCCCCCCACGGGCCCCCTAGGGACCCCACAGGGGCTGCGTGCAACCCACTAGGGGCCCCCTAGGGGCCCCTGGGGGACCCCTAGGATCAAGGGGCCCCCTAGTGGGCCCCCAGGGGCCCTGTGGGGGCCCTGCGGGCCTCATTGGGGCCCTCGGCAAGGACCTCTTGGGGCCCCCAGCAGAGGTCTTCTTTAAACCTTTAAAAGGGCCTTTTAAAGGCCTCTAAGGGTTCACTGGGCCTTCACGGACTTAAGACCCCTGGGGCCCCCAAAGCCCCCACATGCCCCACTGGGGGCCTCCAGGGGGCCCCCAGTGGGGCCTCTGGGAACCATTTGAGGGCCCCCTGGGGGCCCCCAGTTCCTCAGGGGTCCCCTAGGCCCTTCAGCAACCCGTCAAAGGGTCCCGAGGGTCGTTAGGGGCCCCTGAGGGGCCCCTAAGAGAAGCTGCGGGGGG
>NW_013541956.1:2793-2935 GCF_000499545.2 Eimeria tenella
TTGATATTAAATGAAAGTAAAATGAAGGTATTGGGTCTTAATTTAAAGGGAATTAAAGGGAGCTGAAGGGAGACTGAAAAGCAGATTAAAAGGAGATAAAAGAAGAGTAAAAAGGAGGTAAAAGTGAGTTCAAGGGAGATAA
>NW_013541957.1:0-216 GCF_000499545.2 Eimeria tenella
CACTGCTGCTGCTGCTGCTGCTGCTGCTGCTAGACCTGCTGCTGCTGCTGCTAGACCTGCTGCTGCTGCTGCTGCTGCTGCTGCAGGGCTGGCGCACGTGTCTGCGCCCTTTGTGGAGACGGAGATGGTTGTGCTGCTCAACAGTCTGCAGCAAACAGACGCAGCAGAGTTCTGGTGGCGTCAGAGGGGCCCCGGGGGCCCCGGGGGGGCCCCCGG
>NW_013541957.1:346-532 GCF_000499545.2 Eimeria tenella
CCCCCCCGCCGCGGAGTTCGGCTTTTAAGAAAAACCAAAAGTTTGCTGCTGGGAAATTCAAAAAAAGCAAATAAAGAAGAAGCTGTTAAGGCCCTTTGGGGGGTCACGGGACCCACTCTCCAAGGTTCGGGAGTGCTGCTGCTGCTGCTGCTGCTGCTGCTGCTGCTGCTGCTGCTGTTGCTGGGT
>NW_013541957.1:587-1292 GCF_000499545.2 Eimeria tenella
CTTGAGGGGGCTTCTGCGGGTCTTGCAGCCTCTGCAGTGAAGCTGAAATAGCTCGATAGCTAGCTAGCTAGCTCTCGAGCTAGCCAGCTAGCTAGCTAGCTACGCAGCTAGCTAGCTGCCTGTCCAGCTAGATAGCTAGCTACGCAGCTAGCTAGCTGCCTGTCCAGCTGGCTAGCTAGCTAGCTAGCTAGCTAGCTGACTAGCTACGCAGCTAGCTAGCTGCCCGTCCAGCTAGCTAGTCACCTAGCCAAACAACGAGCTAGCTAGCTCCCCAGCTGGCCAGCTATCTCGTCAGCTAGCCAGCTGGGCAGCTAGCCAGCTAGCCAGCTAGCCATCCAGCTGGCTAGCTAGCTAGCCAGCTAGCTAGCCAGCTAGCTACGTTTGTTGTGTGGGTGCGCAGGGCCGAACAAAGCTGCTGCTGCAGTGCATTTGCTGCGGCTGGAGGCTCTGGGCCATTTGCTGCTGGAAGCAGCAATGGTGGGCCTTTTTGGGTTTTGCGGCCCTTTCTTTTTGCTGCAGAAAGGAGACACTTTTAGCTGCGAAGCAGCAGCAGCAGCAGCAGCAGCAGACCCCAACCGCCTGCTGCTCAACAGCGCCATCTACGTCCCTCTCCCGGAGGTCACGCGCCCTAAACCCTAAACCCTAAACCCTAGGCGAGCGAGGGCCCCTGCCTCGCTGCCGCTTCTAGCAGCTGTCGAGGGGGTA
>NW_013541957.1:1392-1551 GCF_000499545.2 Eimeria tenella
GTCCAGACCCTCTCGCGCCCCTCAAAGCAGCAGCAAGTTTGCTGCAGCCCATCCACGCAGTTAGACTCAAAGACCCCACCTTCCGGGTCAGCTAGCCAACAGCTAGCTCGCTAGCTAGCTAGCTAGCTAGCTAGCTAGCTGGTCAAGAGCTAGCCAGCT
>NW_013541957.1:2421-2807 GCF_000499545.2 Eimeria tenella
GTTCCTCCCTTAGCAGATCTTTTGGCCAGGCTAGGTTAGGGTTTAGGGTTTAGGGTTTGGGGTTTGGGGTTTAGGGTTTGGGGTTTAGGGTTTAGGGGTGTTTGCTGCAGCGGGTGGGTCCTTGGCTTATATTTAGGTTGCTGCCAGTCTTCAAAGAGCGTTTAAAAGGGCGTTTTCTCTTGCTGCGGTTTCGAGGGTTTAGGGTTTAGGGTTTGGGGTTTAGGGTTTAGGGTTTAGGGTTTGGGGTTTGGGGTTTGTTGTGCAGCGACGACGTTGCGGGCAATAACGGGCCCTCCGGAATCCCCGAACCCGCTGTGGGCGCGCGCTGCAGCGGCGCTGCAGCAGCAGCAGCAGCAGCAGCAGCAGCAGCAGCAGCGGTTTGCAGA
>NW_013541957.1:2907-3176 GCF_000499545.2 Eimeria tenella
TCATTTCACTTCACTTCTGTTTATCCTTTTAATCATTTTCTTTTGTCTCTTATTTTTCGTCTTTTTTATTTTCATTTTATATCTTTTTATTATTTATATCTTTTGATTCTTTTGAAAGCTTTTATCTTTTCATTTTATCCTATCTTTCTCCATCTTTTTTATTTGTTTAGTTGTGTCTCTTCATTCATTTAACTGCCCCATTTTATTTAATTAATTATCTTTTTTCCTTTTAATTGATTTTCTTTTTCAATTTTAATTAAAGAAGTTTT
>NW_013541957.1:3203-3436 GCF_000499545.2 Eimeria tenella
TGCTGGAAGCAGCAGTTTTGGCCCCCCTGGACTCTGTCTCCTCCCGCTGCAGTTTGCTGCTGGCTGTTGGCCTTTGGGCAAAAGAAAAAAAGAAATTAAACTTCCAGCAGCAGCAAAACCCCAAAGTGCTGCTGCTGCTCAGGCTCCTCATCAACAGTCAGCACGCACTGCAGCAGCAGCAGCAGCAGCAGCAGCAGCGGCAGCAGCAGCAGCAGCAGTTGCAGTCTGTGCTG
>NW_013541958.1:0-197 GCF_000499545.2 Eimeria tenella
CCATTATCTAGTAAAAGAACTACTTGCAAAGATCTAAATAAACATTTCAAGAATTAAATCAATTAATTATTTATTTCAATTATAAATCATCTAAACATTCCAAGTCTTCAGGATCCCAAAGATCTGGGGCCTCCTTTCCACCACCCCCAGGCCCCGCAGGCCAGTACCCTCCTGGGGGGCCCCCGGGGGCCCCTGGG
>NW_013541958.1:297-506 GCF_000499545.2 Eimeria tenella
GGGGCCCCCGGGGCCCGCAGGTGAGGGCCCTTGGGGGGCCCCCCAGGGGGCGCCCTGGCCTGTTGGGGGCCCCGGCTGGGGCTGGGGGCCCCTCATGAAGTACATACTTTGAGAGAAACAAAACTGAGTGCTGGGTGGGTTTAAGGGCTGCTGCGACAGGGCACAGCCGGGGGGCCCCATGGGGGCCCCCCCGGGGGGGCCCCGGGGGG
>NW_013541958.1:552-929 GCF_000499545.2 Eimeria tenella
AGGGGGCCCCTCGGGGATCCCGGGGGGCCCCCCTACACAAATGAACTCCTCTTCTGCAGCTGCGCTGGCTGAAGGCAAACTGCTGGCAGAGGCCCCTGGGGGGGAGTTGGGTTTTTCTTCTTCTGGAAAAAAGAAAAAAAAATAAAACGGAATTTAAAAATAAGAAGAATAAAATGGAATTTGCAATTAAAAAGAATAAAAGAGCTGTAAATGGGTTTTTAAATGGAAAAAAATGGAAATAAATTCGCGAAAAAGTATTTTAATCGTTTGCAAAACGAAATGATTCCACACAGGCCGCCATATTCAAATTAATTAACTAATTAATTGAATTAATTAACCAAGCTCACTAATTTAATTAATTAATTAATTAAAATTAT
>NW_013541958.1:949-1240 GCF_000499545.2 Eimeria tenella
TATTTATTTATTTATTTATTTATTTATTCATTTATTTATTTACCTCGCAGTAAATGCACCAGACGGTTCTCGCACAGAAAGGCCCGCACCTCCGACACAAACAGCTGCCCGTATTTTTGCAGCTGAAAAATAAAAATAAATAAATAAATAAATAAATAAATAATATATAAATAAATAAATAATAAATAAATAGTAAATAAGAAGAAAATGATTAAGAATGTGTAATAATGAGTTAAAATATATTAATTAGTAATAAATGCGAAGCAAAAAACCAGCAACAATTTGCAAAAT
>NW_013541958.1:1254-1855 GCF_000499545.2 Eimeria tenella
ATTTGCATTTAAATTTAAAATCTTCTTTTAATTCATTTTATGTTAAATTGCATTCTTTAAAATATATTTATAAATGGAAAATATACATATTATATATATATATATATATTTATTATATGTATATAATAAGTATATAGATATGTACATATAGACAAATATATATGTATATGCATACAGAAATCGATACAAAATTATATATATATATATATACTTTATGTATAATAACATATATATATATAATTGCACAAATTTCTGTAAATTCGTTTATGTGCAAATGAGGACTAAAAAGAAATAAATCGGAATTAAAAAAAGCAGAAAGAGCACTTTGGATTTTTTAAAACTTCTTTTCCTCACTTTCTTTTCTCCCTGCAGCCCTTTGAAGGGCTGCTGCTGCAGCTGCTGCAGCTGCCGCAAAGTTGAAGGAATATTTTCTACAATTGCTTCCAAAGCTGCATTTGTTGCAATACTTTTTGTAGTTTTCAACTTCAGTCTTTGCGCCGTTTCTTCGCGAACTCTCACCAGTCTTTTCCGCAAACTTTCCGCCAAATCCGGGCTCAGGGGGCCCCCGGGGGCCCCCCTGGGGGCCCCCCGGGGGAACCCC
>NW_013541959.1:0-219 GCF_000499545.2 Eimeria tenella
AGGTCGATACCTTTCTTGCTGCTGCTGCTGCTGCGGAGCAGCAGGAAGAAACACTCGTAGCAGCCAAAGACCTGCGCCTGGCTGCTTACTGCTTCAACTTGCTGCGCGACAAATACAAACAAGCCCTAGCAGCAGCAAACACAAACAACAGCAACAACAGCAGCAGCAGCAGCAGCAGCAGCAGCAGCAGCAGCGGCAGCAGCAGCTGCTGCGGCAGCA
>NW_013541959.1:316-1858 GCF_000499545.2 Eimeria tenella
GCTGCACATAGAGCAGCGAGACGCAGAGATTGCCACTTTATTAGGAATAATTCACTTTAGCACTGAAGCAGCAGCAGCAGGCTCTTGCAGAGACCCGCTAAATGCTGTCACTCGTGCTGCAGTCGAGGCAGCAGTTAGGGGCCCCCCCCGCCACCGCAGCAGCAGCTTGGGGGGCCCCCTGGGGGGCCCTCCAGGGGACACCGCGGGGGCCTCGCAGCTGCTCCCAGGGGGGCCCCCAGGGGGCCCCCAGGGGCAGGGGGCCCCCCAGGGGGGCCCCCAGGGGAGCCCCCAGGGGGCCTCCGAGGGGACCCCCTGGCTAACTGGGCCTGAAGCCACAGCACTTTTAAAGGAAAGGGGAAAGGCCCTTGAAGTGCTGCGGCGAAGTGCCAGGAAATGTGAATTTGTAGAAGCAGATTGTTTGCTGCTGCAGCAGCTGTTTGCTGCTGCTGAGGGGTACCGGGCAGCAGCAGCAGCAGCAAAAGAAAGAATTGCTGCAGCGCGGGCGCAGCTGGAGAAGCTGAAGATCCGGCAGCACCTGCAGGGTGTACGTACACCCGAAGCTGCAGCAGACGAAAGCCCCCAAGAGGCGCTGCTGCTGCAGCAAGTGGAAAACGACAGAGATGAATATATTTCATTGATTGAAAAACTAAATAAAACCAAAAGAGAAATGAAAAGAGTCCACATCACCCTCGAGCGCAGCAGGAAGCAGCTGCAGCAGGACTTCCAGAGGTGGTTCAACACAATCGCCAACGCAAACAGCAGCAGCAGCAGCTGCAGCAGCAGCAGCAGCAGCGGCGGCACGGTGGCGCTTTTGCCCCTATTCCCTTCCATAGGAGACAGCAGCACAAATGCCGTTTCTTCCCCCACGGCAGAAACTCTAAAGAAGCAGAAAGAAACAGCAGCAGCAGCAGCAGCAGCAGCAGCAGCAGCACAAGGGGCCCCAAGCTTCGTGGACTGGCCTCCCTTGGGGGCCCCCTTCTTCCCTTTTGTGAACCCTTTTAATGGAATAAGTGACTTCAAAAGAGAAAATGAAACAGAGAACAATTCAAAGAATAATGAAACACTTCAGCAGCAGCCAGAAAGCCAAGCTGGGGGCCCCCTGGGGACCCCCAGTACCCTGGGGCCCCCCAGTACCCTGGAGGCCCCCAGCACCACGGGGGCCCCCAGTGCCCTGGAGCCCCCCAGTACCCAGGACGCCCCCAGTAACCTGGGGGCCCCCAGTACCCTGGCCCCCAGTACCCTGGATGCCCCCAGTACCCTGGGGGCCCCCAGCACTCTGGGGGCCCCCAGTACCCTGGGGGCCCCCAGTACCCTGGAGGCCTCTGGGGCCTCAAAGGCCTCATTTACCCTTCAGGATTTGCCCTCTTTGGGGGCCTTGGGGCCCCCTCTCTCAGACCTAGAGGACCCAAAGAAACTAGGGGCCTTGGGGGCCCTGGGGGCCCCTGGGGCCTCCAGGGTACCTGAGACCCTCGATATTCCAGGGGCCCCTAGAGGGGCCCCTGGAGGGGCCCCTGGGGCCCCAGAACCCCCTGGGGCCCCTGG
>NW_013541959.1:1883-2489 GCF_000499545.2 Eimeria tenella
CCCCAGAAATCCCAGGGGCCCCTGGGGCCCCTGGGGCGCCTGAGGCCCTTGGGGCCCCAGAAATCCCGGGGGCCCCTGGGGCCCCCGGGGGGTCCAGTGGGCTTTTTGGGGCCCCCGGGGCCCCCGGGTGGCTGGCAGATGAAATGGGTTTGTGGGCTGAGGCTTATACTGGTGATGCTGCAGCAGATGCGGAAATAAGGGCCTTTTATAGGGCAGTGGGGGTGCAAAAAGGGGAAAAGAATTGAATTAAAGGAACTTTTGATGAAATTAAGTGGAAGTTTAACCAAATTAAATGGATTTTTGATGGAATTAAATGGACTTCTAGTGTCCACAGCAGCACTGCTGCAATTAATTAGCCCAAGAGCTGAAAAAAGAATTTTAAAAAGTGATGAATTCAAAGCGGGGCGAAGCCCCACAGAGGCCGCTGCGGTGTACGTACACCCGGAGTAAAGGCCCGAAGAAGAAAGTTGAATTAAATGGAAAGAATTAAATAATAAAAATATGAAACAAAGAGAGTTGAATTAAATGGAAAGAATTAAATAAATAAAAACTAAAATTAAAAAAATCGAATTAAATGGAATGAAGCAAATAAATAAGATAAAAAAG
>NW_013541959.1:2533-2710 GCF_000499545.2 Eimeria tenella
AACATAAAATGCACAATTATAATTTGCAGCTGTCTCTCTCCTGCAAATAATAAACATAAAATAAAATAAAATGCCTTTTTTTAAACCAGCAAACAAAACAGAAAAGAAATAAGACTTTAAATGCCACCAACTCAGGTGTACGTACACCACAGCACCCGTAGACATATAAAACTGAAT
>NW_013541960.1:0-332 GCF_000499545.2 Eimeria tenella
GCTGCTGCTGCTGCTGCTGCTGCTGCTGCAGGAATGGGGGTGGAGTGCGCGCGTCGAGACGCAGCAGCACGTTTGCTGTTCGAAGAAGCTTCTTCAATTTTGAATTTCGATTTATTTAATTTGCTGCTGAAGGGCCCTCAAGAAAAACTCAACGAGACCCAAATTGCGCAGCCCGCGCTGCTCACGGCCTCCGTGGCCCTCTTCACCAGCTGGAAACGCGCACACGTCAAACCCTAAACCCTAAACCCTAAACCCTAAACCCTAAACCCTAGGCGGGGTGGGGGGTGGCGGGGCGGGGCGCTGCGGGGGTGGGGGGCGGGGGCTGGGTCGGG
>NW_013541960.1:390-677 GCF_000499545.2 Eimeria tenella
AAACCCTAATTTAGGGTTTGAGTGTGGTGTGGCGTTCAGAACGTGGAGATAGACTGCTGCGCGGGGCTTTCCCTGGGGGAGTACTCGGCGCTTTGCTGCAGCGGGGTTTTGTCTTTTGCTGCTGCTGTTGAGCTGACAGCAAAAAGGGGAGCTTTGATGCAGCAAGCAGCAGCAGCAAACCCTGGGGAAATGTACGCCATTCTGGGCCTCAGCCAGCAGCAAACCGAGGCCGTCTGTGCTGCTGCTGCTGCTGCTGCCCGCAGCAGCAGCAGAAAAGAAGGAGGAGG
>NW_013541960.1:707-1216 GCF_000499545.2 Eimeria tenella
TGTGTACTGTGGGGTGGCGAACTACTTGTGTCCGGGGAACTACGCCGTGTCTGTGTCGCGGTCTGCTGCTGCTGCGCTGCAGCAAGCAGCAGCAGCAGCAGCAGCAAAACGCTGCGTGCGGCTGCAGGTCTCCGGGGCCTTCCACTCCCCACTCATGGCTCCTGCTGCAGCAGGACTAGCAGCAGCAATTGCTGCTGCTGATTTCCAAACCCCACAAACCCCCGTGCTGCTGAATGTGGACGCGCAGATCCACACAAACCCCCAAGTCATCAAGCAAAAGCTCATTCAGCAGGTCCAAACCCTAAACCCTAAACCCTAAACCCTGCCCCACCGCGCTGCTGCTGCTCTTGCTGCTGCTGCTGCATTGCTGCCGCTTCACTGCTGCTGCTGCTCTTGCTGCTGCTGCTGCATTGCTGCTGCTGCTCCACTGCTGCTGCTACTGCTGCTGCTGCTGCTTCACCGCTGCTGCTGCTGCTGCTGCTGCTGCTGCTGCTGCTGCAGCTAACCAG
>NW_013541960.1:1260-1441 GCF_000499545.2 Eimeria tenella
CCCACGCAGTGGCAACAGTCGATGGAGCTGCTGGGGCGTTTGGGAATGGAGGAAAGTTTCGAGTTTGGCCCTGGAGGAATTCTCTCCAAACTCAACAGCAAAATCAACCCCCACGTCCGCACCGTCAGAGTCGAGTGAACAGCTAGCTGCAGCTAGCTGCAGCTAGCTGTTCAGCTAGCCA
>NW_013541960.1:1541-1690 GCF_000499545.2 Eimeria tenella
CCCTAAACCCTAAACTCTAGACATCAGCGCAAAGACGCAGCCTCCCACAAATCTGCTGCGCTATCGCCACTCTGGCCGCGCCAGTCCAGTCCTCCCCGCTCTGAGCTACCGCCTAGTCTCTAGGGTTTAGGGTTTAGGGTTTAGGGGTT
>NW_013541960.1:1790-2022 GCF_000499545.2 Eimeria tenella
GAGTTTCCTGGCTGCGAACCAAATCCTCCCGGGCGTCTGCAGGGTCTCGGAACTAGGGTTTAGGGTTTAGGGCTGCGCGCGTCCGCTTGCCGAGGGTTTGGCGTTTAGGGTTTAGGGTTTAGGGTTTACGATCTGGCCAAAGTACTGCGCGTGTTCGCTGCTCAAAGGGTCGTGCAGCTTTTGGGCCCTTCGAAGAGACTGCCGCAGCAGCAGCCGCTGCCTGCGGGCCTCT
>NW_013541960.1:2122-2254 GCF_000499545.2 Eimeria tenella
CTAGCTGGGGCTCCAGCTGGCTCCAGCTAGCGAGCTCAAGCCAGCAGCAGCTAGCTGCAGTGGACTCGAACTAGCTGCAGCTAGCTGCAGCTAGCTGCAGCTACTAGCTGCAGCTAGCTAGCTGCAGCTAGT
>NW_013541961.1:0-201 GCF_000499545.2 Eimeria tenella
AGCCGCGCGCTGCACCGCCTCGACTGCGGCGAAGCGCCTGCGCTGCGTCCGCGCAGGGACAGGTCTGGGCCCACGTGCGCTGCGCGCTGGCCGTGGGCTGCGGCGTGTCTGCGTGTGGGGTGTGGGGCTGGCGGGAGTCGACTGCTCCCCGATCCCGCCTCCGCTGCCCCCTCTGTCGCCGCTGCGGGCCCGCGCCGCCGC
>NW_013541961.1:327-791 GCF_000499545.2 Eimeria tenella
TGTTTTTCTGCAGGACGCACTCCAGACACAGGGCCCCGACGCTGGTGAGGGTTTGGGGTTTGGGGTTTGGGGTTTGCGGTTTGCGGTTTGCGGTTTGGGGTTTGCGGTTTGGCGTTTGGGGTTTGCGGTTTGGGGTTTGCGGTTTGCGGTTTGCGGTTTGGGGTTTGGGGTTTGGGGTTTGCGGCGCTGGGGGCGCTTGCTGCGCCCGCGGGCGGCCTTTTCCGGCCTTCGCACGCTCTTCCCCGCTTCCGGGGTTTAGGGTTTAGGGTTTAGGGTTTGGGGTTCGCGCCGCGCTGCCCGTGGCGGCTTTCGGGAAGCGTTTAGGACGGGGTCCGCCGTTTAGGGGTTGGCCTTTAGCGCGCAGCTAGTTGTGCTCAAGTTCCGTGAACGCTTCCTTCTTTGAGTGCCGCTGCACTCCCTGCCGCTGCTGCTGCTGCTGCTGCTGCAGATCTTGCGGCGGGGGC
>NW_013541961.1:891-1110 GCF_000499545.2 Eimeria tenella
GGTCTAGAGTCTAGGGTTTGGGGTTTAGGGTTTGGGGTTTAGGGCTTAGGGTTTGGGGTTTAGGGTTTAGGGTTTACGGTTTGGGGTGGTGTGTGCAACTGCAGCAAGGAGCGACAACGAGCTGCAGCAGCAACGGCAACGGTAACCGCTGCGCTTACGTGTACGTCCTTCGCCTTCCAGCAGCAGCAGCGGCAGCAACATCAGCAGGAGGAAAATAAC
>NW_013541961.1:1210-1402 GCF_000499545.2 Eimeria tenella
GGTACCAGGCGAACCGGGAGAAGGAGAAGGCGAAGGCGCGGGCCCTCGACTTGCCGCTGGAGCCGGAGCTGCAGCGCCGGCGGCAGCAGCTGGCAGCAGCAGCGCTGCTGTTTGCTTCTCCGAAACGCACCCAAACCAACATTTTGCTGCTGCTGCAGCAGCAGCAGCAGCAGGGGCTGCGGCAGGGGCAGC
>NW_013541961.1:1573-2527 GCF_000499545.2 Eimeria tenella
GACAAAAGAGACCCTCCTGGAGAGTTCAACCCCATCACAAGGAGGGGCAAAGCAGCAGCAGCAGCAGCTGCTGCTGCTGCTGCTGCTGGCAGTGGGCGGCCCTCGAGCGCGAACAGTGCAAAGGAGCCGCTTCAGCAGCAGCAGCAGCAGAGCAGACGCAGCAAGGGCTCCCGCAGCAAACAGGAGCAGCAGCAGCAGCAGCAGGAGCAGCGGCACACGCGGCAGCACCAGCTGCACCTGCGCAGCAACACAAGACACCGCAGAGTCTCTTTGGAGACAGACTTAGAAGCAGCAGCAGCAGCTTGCTGCTCCGAGGGCCCCGCGGGAGAGGCTGCAGCAGCAGCAGAGGCAGCAGCAGCAACGCCCACAGCAGCAGCAGCAGCAGCAGCAGAGGAGCCGCCAGCAATCCTAGAAGTAGGAGACGCAGGGGAAGCAGCACAAATTGCTGCTTGTTTGTTTAGTGCTGCAGTGCCGCTGCTGCTGCCAGATGAGAAAAGCTTCAAGTGTCTCCTTTTAGGAGACACAAGAAAGAGGAAGCGGGAGGAGCTGCTGCCTCCGTCTGCTGCTGCTGCAGCAGCAGCAAGCAGCAGCTTGCTACCCCGCTGCTGCCTCCTGGAGGCCCTCGCGCTGCTGCTGGCCGCCTTCGGGGTCCAGGTCGACAGCAGCAACAGGCAGCAGCTGCAGCAGCTAGCTGCTGCAGCAAGAGACTTCAGCATCCTAGACGTGGCAGCAGCAGCAGAAGCAGCAGAAGCTGCAGCAGCAGCGCCACCAGCAGCTGCTGCCAACGCCTCCGGCGCGGCCGCTTCCGCCTTGTCTTCCCCGACAGCAGCAGCCAAAAGCAACAGCAGCAGCAGCAGCAGCAAGCTAGGCTTTGCAGCAGCAAAGCCCGCTGCCGCCGCTGCTGCCAGCAACGCTGCTGCTGCCGGCACGGGCGCCGCAGCCCTATCCTCGCAG
>NW_013541961.1:2558-2945 GCF_000499545.2 Eimeria tenella
TCCTCGCAGCGCAAGGCTCCTGCAGCAGCAGCAGCAGCAGCAGCAGCAGCAGCAGCAGAGGAGGGGGGGAGACAGATAGAATTAAGTGTCTCCGTTCTTTCTCGTTTAGCTGCTTTAAACAAAAGTCCCTGCTGCTCCCTGTGCAACCGTGTGGGCTCAACCTGGCCGCTGCAGCAGAAGCAGCAGCAGCAGCAGCAGCAGGAGGGGGAGCTGCTGCTGCTGCAGCGGTGTCAGTTCTGCAACGTGAAAGTCTGCAGAAACTGCTGGGGGACTGTCGAGAGACAACCTGCTGCTGTCTCCTTTTTGAGCGAAGCAGCAGCAAGAGCAGTTCGGCTGCAGCGCCGCAGGGCCTGGAGAGACGGCAGCAGCAAAACCCCACCAACAGCA
>NW_013541962.1:0-361 GCF_000499545.2 Eimeria tenella
CTATTCGGGAAGGGGCGGGAGCGCTAGCTGGCTGTGGCTGCAGAGGGCCACTTGGGGAATGAGTGTAAGTGGGGAGAAGGGAGGCAGCAGGAAAGGGTTTGGGGTGCTGCAGACAGCGAGGGTTTAGCGTTTAGGGTTTAGGGTTTAGGGTTTGGAGTTGCTGCTGCGCACCGTTGGCGGAACGGACGTCCTCGCCGCTTTGTCTCTCTCCGAAGATCGCCAGCGTCATTTTATTTGTTTTAATTTCAAATTAAAACAAAAAAAAGGAAAGTTTAAATTAAAAATGAAGCTAAAAGTTGCAGCAGCAGCAGCAGAGCCGCAGCCAACCCCACCAGCGGCAGCAGCAGCAGCAGCAGCAGCA
>NW_013541962.1:461-651 GCF_000499545.2 Eimeria tenella
TTCGAGGGCCTGGGGGTCCGTGACTTGAATGGAAACTCCGAGTTGCATGCGGTGTTGTCTCAGTCCAAAATCCAAAAGAGCAATTTTCGCGTCCTTCACCACCATCGGCATTCCTGCAGTGGCGCCCCGCAAAAAGCTGCTGCTGCTGCTGCTGCTGCTGCTGCTGCTGCTGCAGCAGTAGCGGGTTCAA
>NW_013541962.1:751-883 GCF_000499545.2 Eimeria tenella
CGGAAACTTGAATTTAAATCCACTTTCCTTTCTTTTTATTCTTTAGTTTCCCATTTTTATTCATTTCAATTAATATATTTCCCATATTTCTTTCGCTGCTGCTGCTGCTGCTGCTGCCGCCGCCGCCCCGCG
>NW_013541962.1:983-1157 GCF_000499545.2 Eimeria tenella
ACGGGCTGTTAAGTGTATATGCGGAGAAGGAATTCTTTTGTTTTTATTCTTTTTGTTTTTGTTTTTATTTTTATTTTTATTTCTTTTTTATTTTTAATTAAATTAAAATAAAACCATTTGGCGTCTTTGCATGCGCTGCGCCGCCCGCGCGCTCTGCTGTCGGTACACCCCGAG
>NW_013541962.1:1257-1426 GCF_000499545.2 Eimeria tenella
TGGCACAGCATGCGGAGCGGGCCAACTCGCAAAGCAAGACTGGGAACTTTGAATTAAATTGCATTAATTAAATTCAAATTAAACAAAACGAAACAAACAAGCAGCAAAACACACGCCCGCTGCTGCTGCTGCAGCAGCAGCAGCAGCAGCAAAACAACCCGCGAAGCGC
>NW_013541962.1:1467-2946 GCF_000499545.2 Eimeria tenella
TTTCTGCGCAACTGCGTGGATGTAATCAACCAAACCAAACCAAACCAAAACAAAACAAAATAGAACAAACAAAAGAATTAAAATAAACAAAATAGAATAAAATGAAATGAAAATAAAGCAAACCCTGAGCAGCTCTGGAAGCCTTAAGAGCAAAACCATCAACAAGTTCGGAGTCCCTCGCGCTCTTTCCATGAGTCTTCAAAATTGAAATAGAGTCCACGGGGTACTTTGTTTCCCCCTTTTCCGTCACCTGCATGCACAAAACCCCAAATTAGGGTTTAGGGTTTAGGGCTTGGGGGGTAGGGTTTCAGGTTTGGGGTTAGGGTTTACGGCATGGGGGTTTGTGGGCGACTCAGGCGCGGCAGCAGCGAGCCAGCAGCATGCACAACGGGAGTGCTAGACCCCATTTGAGGGTTTAGGGTTTAGGGTTTGAGTTCAGCGTGTAAGGACTAGAGGGCTTAGTTTAGGAATTCGAGGGTTTAGGGTTTGGCAAGGGTTTAGGGTTTGGGAGCCTAAGGGCCGCAAAGGTCCAGAGCCCTCGCAGAGCGGAGCCCAGCGCTCGGAGGGCGCCGGCGTTTGGGGCCGCCGAGGGTTTAGGGTTTAGGGTTTAGGGTTTACGGTTTTGACTGCGTGGACTGCGCGGCAGCAAAGTTGCGGAAAAAAGTTGTTTTCTGCTGCTATGAACTTCGAAGCCAAAGAGGTCTTCGCCACAGAAAGCAAAAAGTCCATTTCGAGTTTCTGCAGCGGCAGACTCAGCCGCGACTTCAAGTACCGCACGGACTCCTGCGCCGCAAACCCTAAACCCTAAACCCTAAACCCTAAACCCTAAACCCTAAACCCTAACCCTAGCGCTAGGCCCTGGGGGCCGTCTGCGCGGGAGCGCGGGCCGCGGGCGCGCGACGGGGCCGAAGCCTCGCGCTCTTCAAGCAGCACGTCTGTGCCACACCCTAAACCCTAAACCCTAAACCCTAAACCCTAAACCCTAGCCACAGCGCAGCTTGTGTGTGCTCTCTGCATCTCGAACTTGCGCCGCTCTGCCCCGCGAAAGCGCGCCCGAGGGCCGACGGTTTAGCGCCTAGGGTTTGGGGCTTGGCGCCTAGGGTTTAGGGTTTAGGGTTTAGGGTTTAGGGTTTAGGGTTTGGACCTTCATGGCGAGTCGGTAGCCGGCGATGACTGCTGTGGGGTGGAGGTCGTCTTTGATGAGCTGTACAGACAGCCGAAGCAGCTCCGCAGCCAGCAGCACCACAGAAGTTGTTCCGTCTCCCACTTCTCTATCCTGAATTAAATAAAGAAATAAATAAATTAATTAATAATAAATAAATAATAAATAAATCAATAAATAGAATTAATTTGATGCATTCAATGGCTGATGGAGGAAAATGAAGCAGGTGCACGCGCCGAAAGAGGAGAAAACCAGCAGCAGCAGCAGCAACTGCAGCAGCAGCAGCAACTGCAGCAGCAGCAACTGCAGCAGCAGCA
>NW_013541962.1:2994-3251 GCF_000499545.2 Eimeria tenella
TTTTCTTTGGAATTTTCTTTTCTAATTTCTTCTAAATAGTTGCCAAAGAGCCTAATTAGTTCTTTTTGAGACAAAAATCAAAAATTCCAATCTTCCACTTTCTCCCCAACTGCAGCAAAGAAGCAAATGAAGCTCCTGGCTCCCTCCCTCCTCTGCGCACTCCTTTGCAACGCCCCGGACCCGCTGCATGCAGCAGCATCAGCAGCAGCAGCAACAGCAGCAGCAACAGCAGCAGCAAAAGAAGCAGCAAAAGCAGA
>NW_013541962.1:3351-3628 GCF_000499545.2 Eimeria tenella
GGGAAAAAAGCTGCAGCAAAAGCCTTTGCTGCGCCGCCGAGGTGTACGTACACCCCAGCGCCCCTGCTGAGGTGTACGTACACCCCAGCGCCCCAGCTGAGGTGTACGTACACCCCAACTCACCGATGTCGTCCACCAACATTTTGTCCAAACCCTGGGGCCCCAAAGAAGACCTCAGCACATTGGCCACGGCCATCACCGCCGCCACTGCATGCATGCACACGCAGCAAGTTGCTGCGCTGCAGCAGCAGCAGCAGCAGCAGCGGCGCGGCAGCAG
>NW_013541963.1:0-198 GCF_000499545.2 Eimeria tenella
AGCACTGCGTTGGCGCTTGCTGCTGCCTTGCGCGGCTTGTCGCTCGGCTGTTGGCTGCTGGCGGCTGCTGCTGCAGCGCCTGCTGCGGCCAGCTGCTGCTGCAGCAGGGCCTCAAGAATGTTATTTGCTTATTTGCTGCTGCTGCTTTCTGCCCTTTTGTCTATTTGGCCCAAAAGAACAAGCGAGGCTCTCCAGGTG
>NW_013541963.1:214-1117 GCF_000499545.2 Eimeria tenella
ATGACTGGTGGCTCTCATCTGAAGCAACCAGCAGCAGCAGCAGCAGCAGCAAATGAATGCAACAGCAGCAGCAGCAGCATCAACGGTGCTGCCTATATGGGCCCTGCTGTGTGGCCTGCTGCTCTGGGTCAGCAGCAAGCTGCTGCAGTGCATAAGCTGCAGCAGATGCTGCAGTCTCATGAGGGCGGCGAAAATCCGTGCTGCAGCAGCAGCAGCCGCAGCTGCTGCAGCAGCAACTGCAGCACAAGGTGTGGGGCCGAGTCTGTGCCATCGCCTCACGGGCAGCTGCTGGGGCCCTTTCTGGATCCGGAGAGAGCAGCAGCAGATTCTGTTGCAGCAGCACCAGCAGCTGCAGCTGCAGCAGCTGCAGCTGCAGCAGCAGCAGCACCGCGGCAGCAGCAGGCAGTAGCCAGGCCAGCTGCTGCGGAAGGCGCTGCTGCTGCTGCTGCTGCTGCACAGGACGGCACACTGCACCGACGCAGAGGCAGAACGTCTCTGTCAGCAACAGCAGGAGCTGGAGGAGCAGCAACAGCAGCAGCTGGCACTGCAGCAGCAGCAAATGGAGCAGCAGCACAGGGGAAGCGGCACCGATGCCGTTTTCCTTTTGCTGCTGCGGCTGCAGGGCAGCCACAGCAAGAGCTGCCGGAGCAGGGCACAGAAAGCGGCTCAGCAACAGCAGCAGCTGCAGCAGCAGCAGCAGCAGTTGATGGGGCGTGTCTTGACGGCTATCAACAGCAGCTGGAGTTAGCGAAGCAGCAGCAGCAGCAGCAGCAGTCGCATGAGCAGCCGGCGCAGCAGCAGCACTCCGTGCAGGTTGCGCAGCAGCGGGTCGAGGAGCCTTTGGATGCAGCTCCGGAGCCGCAGGCCGCAGCCCACAGCAAACAGCAGCAGCAGCAGCAGGAG
>NW_013541963.1:1146-1341 GCF_000499545.2 Eimeria tenella
CAGCAGCAGGAGCAGCAGCAGCAGGAGCAGGGGCAGGACGCTGCCGCTTGCTCTGCGTCGGCGGCCGTCTCGGGGTGCTGCTTGCCCCTGCAGCAGCCGCCCTCCCTGCCCCCGCCTCCACCTGCGCAGCAGCAGCAGCAGCAGCAGCAGCAGCAGCAGCAGCAGCAGCAGCAGGCGGGGGGGAGCTACTACCGG
>NW_013541963.1:1441-1753 GCF_000499545.2 Eimeria tenella
AGCAGCACGAGCAGCAGCAGCCCGGCAGAGTAGCATGCGCAGCAGCATGCGCAGCAGCACAAGCAGCAGCACAAGCAGCAACGGTTCGAGCAATAACAGCAGCAAAAGCAGCACTAGCAGCAATAGCAGCAATAGCAGCAGTAGCAGCAACAGCATGAGCGACAGCAGCACAAACCCTGCGGTCTTCAGTTGCTGCATGCATCATATTGAATTTAATATTTCCATAAAAAGTTTGCTGCGTTTTAGTCAAAAGTTCAGCCGCAGCAGCAGCTGCTGCAGTAGCAGCAAGGCACGATCGAAGGAGGAGCAGGT
>NW_013541963.1:1793-2014 GCF_000499545.2 Eimeria tenella
CGTCTACTACGACACCGCCAGAAAGGGCTGGAGAGTGGTTTTGACAAAACAAAACAAACAACTTTCCAGATTCTTTTTAGCTGCCAGGTTTGGCCAAGACGAGTCCCGCAGGCTCGCCATTCAGTGCCGCAGCAGCTGGCTGCAGCAGATCCGCAGCGGCCACGAGCGCGACGTCTTCAGGCACGCCCGCAGCCTCCCCAGCAGCAGACACAGGCCTGCTG
>NW_013541963.1:2114-2243 GCF_000499545.2 Eimeria tenella
TTCCGCGTGTTCTCAGCAGCAAAATACGGGTTTGCTGCTGCGCGGAGTTTGGCGCTGCAGCAGCGGCAGCTGTGGGAAGCAGCGCGGGCGCGGGGGCTGCTGGAGCAGCAGCTGCAGCAGAGCAGCAGC
>NW_013541963.1:2323-2700 GCF_000499545.2 Eimeria tenella
CTCGGGAAATACAGAGTATTTTTATTTTCTGCATTTAATATATCTGCATTCTAAATATAGTTATAGAAAAAAATTAATATATTTATATTTGAATAACTACAGAGACATGTACGCCTGTTAAGGCTCTGTTGTGTAATTTGTGCAAAAGAGAGAAGTGCTTCGCGAGCTGTACATACACCGAGACACGCGTACACTCCAAAACGCGCGTTTATGTTTATCACAGATTCTCATGAACATGTACAAATATATAATATATTTATTTGTATATTGAATATATATATATTATAGATATATATATATATGTAGATATATATATATATACAAATACATATAAATGCTCCTGGGCTTTTGCCCACTCGTTTCTTCCGGCCTAGCTG
>NW_013541964.1:0-213 GCF_000499545.2 Eimeria tenella
ACCAGCAGCAGCAGCAGGGCAGCAGCAGCAGCAGCAGAGGGACGCTGTGTGCCTCTCTGGGATTCCAGCCTAGCAGCAAAGAGCTGAGGCTTCCAGCATGTGTTGCCTAAGACTGCTGTTGCTGCAGCTCCTCGTTGCTGGTGCTGCTGCGGTGCTCTGCGTTGCTGCTGCTGCCAGCTACGCGAAGCAGCTGCTGCTGCTGCTGCTCGAGCC
>NW_013541964.1:228-1450 GCF_000499545.2 Eimeria tenella
GAGGCCCAATGAAGAGGCGGACCAGTAATGTGCACTTATATTTGGGCTAGCGAATTTGCTGCTGCAGCTGCGGCTGCTTGGGGCCTTTTTTGTTTGCTGTTGCTGCAGTCGTTGGCGCTGGTGAAGCAGCAGCAGCAGCAGCAGCGGCAGCGGCAACTGCTGCAGCTGCAGCAGCAGCTGCTGCAGCAGCAGCGCCCGCTGCACCGCCTCGTGCCTTGTCTTTAGGCAATTTGTATTGTTAAGCTGCAGCACTGAGACACAAGAAAGAGTTTGAAGCAGCAAAAAGGGTTTGGGGGCCCCTCTAGGGGCCCCTATTTGCAGCAGCTAAGGCAGGTGGGGCCCCGGGGGCCCCCCTGCGTAGGTTTTGTTTTGCTGCTCTCAGCTGCTGCCCACGCTCGGGGCCCCCATATCCCCATGGGGGCCCCTGGGGGCCCCTCCTCCAGGGGCCCCCTGCCCCAAGGGGGCCCCTACCCCAAGGGGGCCCCTATTCCAGTGGGGCCCCTTCCCCAAGGGGGCCCCTTCCCTAGGGGGCCCCTGGGGGGCCCCTTCCTTAAGGGGGCCCCTGCCCCAGGGGGCCTCTTCCTTAAGAGGGCCCCCTCCCCAAGGGCCCCCAGCTGAGTGTGTGGCTTTTCTTGCTGGGCCCTTTCACGGGGGCCCCTGGGCTGCCCCTAGGGGTGCCACTGAGGGCCCCCGGGGGGCCCCTGGGGGGCCCTGGGGGGCCCCTCAGTGGCTCTGGTTGCGCATTTTGCTGCTGCCCTTTTGTATTTAAATGATGCAAGTTATGCGTTTTTGAAAATTGTAAATAGAAGTTTAAAAAGGCCTAGAGGCGCTGAATACAAATTAATTTATATTGTCCAGATGCGTATAGAGATACACTTTATAAACATATTTATATATATCTTCATAGATATATAGATGTATATAAACATATATGTGCATATATATGCATCTTGTGTATGTATATATATATATATATATATAACATATATATATATATTATATATATATATATATACATATATATGATATATAGCAAATAGATATAGGCTTATACGGACATCTGCACTTGAACTTTACTTATATGAATCTACTTGGACTTATTATTTATATTTATATTTGCCCAGCTTCTCCCAATTCCTTTAGGGCCCCAGCCTGGGGGCCCCGCAGGGGCCCCCCTGGCTGCCTTGCCTGGGCAGCCCCGCGGGCGCATGTAGAGGCCCCT
>NW_013541964.1:1499-1635 GCF_000499545.2 Eimeria tenella
GTCTTTGAAATTCATTTTGAGGCGCAGCAGGAGCTGCAGCACGACGTGGAGTGGCGGGTGGTTTATGTGGGGTCTGGCGAGCACCACAGCGGGCCCCCCTCGCCGCAGAAGCCTGCTGCTGCTGCTGCTGCTGCTG
>NW_013541964.1:1735-1934 GCF_000499545.2 Eimeria tenella
GAGGCCCCTTGGAGCTGGGGGCCCTTAGACCCCCTGTAGGGCCCCTGTGGGGGCCCTGGGGGCCCCTGCGGGGCCCCTGCGGGGACCCTTTGTCCCCCTGAGGGGCCCCTGGGAGGCCCTGGGGGCCCCCCAGGGGCCCACAGGGTCCCTGGGGGCCCCCCAGAGGCCCCACAGGGGGACACTGCGGGCGCATGCAGAG
>NW_013541964.1:2034-2972 GCF_000499545.2 Eimeria tenella
ATGGAGCCCAAATCACCAGCAGCAGCAATAGCAGCAACAGCAGCAACAGCAGCAGCAGCAGCAGCAGCAAGAAACTGCCCAGCCGTGGGGCAGACTATGTACTGGACAGCGTTTTCTTAGGGCCCATTCAGATGGGGGCCCTCGCCTTCGAATTTGCTGTCAATCCCCCAGACTTCACGCAGGTGCTGCTGCTGCTGCTGCTGCTGCTGCTTGTCGGTTTCTGCTGCTGCTGCTTCTGCTGATTTGCTGCTGCTGCTGGTTTGCTGCTGCTGCTGCTGCGCTGCGTAGAAGCGAGCTGACCTCGGCCTCCTGCGCAAACGAACTAGAATTAAAACAAGATATTATTTATTTATTTATTTATTTATTTATTTGTTTAATTTTGTGCTGCAGATGGACAGAGGCAGCGTGGAGGGCATGCAGGCGGTGCTGGTCTGCGGGCTGTACGAAGGCCGGGAGTTCATTCGCATTGGCTATTATTTGAACAATGCTTACAGGTCTTTTGATTTAATTTCATTTTAATTTCATTTTAATTTATTTTATTTTTATTTCATTTTGTTTTCAGCTTAAATTAAATCCTCTTTTGCCCTTTTATTCCCTCCTTTTCCGCTTCCTCTTTAGTTGCGCGCGCTGCGCATTGGGGTGTATGTACACCTCAGCTTTTGTTTCCCTGTGCATGCACTTGCCTGATAACTCATTTAATCCTTCTATTCTGTTTTATATTAAATTGTTTATTTCATTCGTTTTATTTTGCTCACTTTATTTTATTTTTATTTGTCTGCAACTGCGCTTTCCTTTGCACGGCTAAATGTATAGACATAAATATACATACATATACATATATATATATTCATATATATATATACATGTATGTATACATATACATATATATATACATATATATACATTTATTTATGCATTTATATATATATATGGCGCCC
>NW_013541964.1:3072-3414 GCF_000499545.2 Eimeria tenella
GGGCCCCCAAAAGCAGGGGGTACAGAACTCAATAAGGCTTTTCTCTATGTGCTGCCTTTGCCTAGCTTAGCTGCGTGTTGTTTGCTGCCGAGACACGGAGACAGTAGGGGCTGAAGCAGCAGCAGAAGCAGCAGCAGCAATAGCAGCAGCAGCAGTAGCAGCAGCAGTACCAGCAGCAGCAACGGGGAGCCACAAGGAAGCCAAACAAACCCAGAAGGGGGCAAAACATGTTAAGAGCAAACAGCCAGCCAGCAGGGCCCTGCTGCAGCCCAGCCCATCTTGGCTGCTGCTGCCTGGGGGCCCCACAGGGGGCCCCAACCAGCAGCAGGGGCTGCAGCAGCT
>NW_013541964.1:3479-3845 GCF_000499545.2 Eimeria tenella
AGGCTACTTGAAGCCTCAGACAGGCCCCAGGGGCCTCTTAGGGGTCCCAAAAGGGCCTCAGAGGGGCCCCAGAGACCTCTCAGGGCCCCCAGGGGGGCTCCAGGGGCCTCTGAGGGGCCCCAGGGGGGCCCCAGGGGGCCCCAAAGGGGCCCCAGGGGGCCTTAGGGGCCCCACGTCACCTATTGGGGGCCCCTGCGAGGCCTCGCCCATCTGGGCCAGGCTTGGGGGCTTTCCCTCTCGGCCTTGACGGCCACGAGGCGCAGCTCCCGTAGGACCTCTCGCGCTGCTGCTGCTGCAGCACAGGTGCGCCGCCCAGCAGCAGCAGCAGCAGCAGCAGCAGCAACAGCAGGGTCTGCAGGGGCAGCG
>NW_013541964.1:3879-4715 GCF_000499545.2 Eimeria tenella
CTGCGCTGGGAGAGGGGCCTGTAGTCGGACCTCCTTCAGAACCCACTGGGGAAAGGGAAGCCCCCGGCGCCTCCGCTGCTGCTGTTGCTGCTGCTGTTGCTGCTGCTGCCTTCGCATCAGCAGCAGCAGCAGCAGCAGCAGCGCTGCAGGCGCGAGGGAGGGAGCGGGAACACATGGCTCGGGCCTGGCGGCGAGCGGCCCTGACGAGCTCCACGTAGCAGAGGCGGAAGGCCTCTTGGCACTGACGAGTTGCTGCTCTTCTTCTGCTGCTGCTGCTGCTGCTGCTGCTGGGTGCAGCGCAGCGCTTGGACGCAGCAGGCCTGCAGTTGCTTATGGGGCCTCCTGCGAGGCAGCCCTTCCCTTGCTGCTGCACTTTACACCCCAAACCCTCTTCTTGCTGCTGCTGCCCGGATCCTGGCTGGAGCCCCCCCTGGGGCCCTCCCTGGGGCCCCCTCGTGGGCCCCCCAGGGGGGCCCCCACGGGGGCCCCCATGGGGGCCCCCTTGGGGGACCCCCTTGGAGCGCAGCCGGAGGCCTTGCATGCAGAGAGGGCTCAGGCGCTGCTTGAAGACCCGCGCTGCAGCGTAGGTGGCCATTACCCTCAGGCGGCAGCGCACGGCCTGCACTGTGAGGGGGGGCCCCCCACCAGGGGGCCCCCTAGCAGGGGGCCCCCCACCTGGGGGCCCCCCAGTAGGGGGCCCCCCAGCAGGGGGCCCCTCAGCAAGAAGCCCCCCAGTAGGGGACCCCCCAGCAGGGGGCTCCCCCGTTGGGGGCCCTCGGGCTGCTGGCTCCAAGCCCTGGGGTACTCCCGGGCCCGCCTCTGCTGCTGCTGCTGCT
>NW_013541965.1:0-292 GCF_000499545.2 Eimeria tenella
CAGCAGCAGCCAATGCTGCTGCTGCTGCTGCCACTCCTTCGAACAGCGGCGACGCCGCTGTTGCGTCATTTCGGCGCAGCAGTAACAGCTTTCCCAGCAGCAGCAGCAGCACCAACATCAGCAGCAGCAACAGCAGCAGCAGCAGCAGCAGCAGCCTGGAAATGCAGCAGGTCTATAGGCGTCCGCGCCACGCAGCAAGTTCACAGCAAGCAGCAGCAGCAGCAGTAGCAGCGCCGGCATCATCACTCGAGGCCGCAGCAACGGCGACGACAGGCCGGCGACCTGCTGCCGC
>NW_013541965.1:417-735 GCF_000499545.2 Eimeria tenella
AGTCCCGCCAACCGCCCGCAGCCGCGGCAGCCTGCGGCGTCGCCCTTGCCGCGGCAGCCCCGCCAACAGCAGCCGCAGCAACAGCAGCAACAGCAACAGCAGCAGCAGCAGCAGCAGCGGATGGGGGCCCGGGACCGAAACATCTGCACCTTCGGTGCAGACCACGGGGGCCGCTGGAGCTGCCAAGAAATGTTTGCTGTTAATGAGCAGCGCTTTGGAGTGAGTTCTACTTACACTTTGGAGGCCTACACGACTCCGCTGCAACCCAGGCGGCAGCAGCAGCAGCAGCAGCAGCAGCAGCAGCGGCAGGAGGAAGGG
>NW_013541965.1:835-1410 GCF_000499545.2 Eimeria tenella
CAGCAGGTTACCCGCAGTCCAGATGGACGCCCCCAAGGCCTGGCTCCCCGTACGCTGCAGCAGAAGGCGCGCAGTCTGCGACGGGCGTGGGCGGCAGCAGCAGCAGGAGCAGCAGCAGCAGCAGCAGCAGGATCAGGATCAGCAGCAGCAGCAGCAGGGGCTTGCGTTTGCCTGGTGAGTGCAGCAGACAGTGTTCTGTTCAAGAAGGCCCGGAGGGCCTCAGGGGCCCCTGGCTGGCCCCCGCTGGCGGCGAGCCTGCAGCAGCAGCAGCAGCAGCTCCTGCAGAAACAGCAGCAGGTAAGTACCGCAGCAGCAGCTATTGCTTCCGAAGCCGAAGCAGCAGCAGCAGCAGCAGCAGCAGAACGCGAGGCGAGGGGGCCGAGACTTCAGTGGAATATACTTACAGTTCTTCGATCTCCGCACTCACGCTAGACAGGTCTGCTGCTGCTGGTGCTGCTGCTGCCAGTGCTGCTGCTGCTCCGGCGCCTCACCGCGGAGTGGAGCCCCTCAATAGAGTCTACAGCAGCAGCAGCAGCAGCAGCAGCAGCAGCAGCAGCAGCAGCAGCAGGAGGAGG
>NW_013541965.1:1476-1642 GCF_000499545.2 Eimeria tenella
GGGTTCATGTGCAGCGGTGGTAATAAGGGTGGGCGGAGCAGCAGCTTGAGGAGCCGCAGCAGCACTCCGAGCAGAGCCCCCAACGGGGAGCTGTTGAGCAGCTCGAGCGCCAGCATCCGAGTCAGCAGCAGCAGCAGCAGCAGCAGCAGCAGCAGCCGCAGCAGCA
>NW_013541965.1:1770-2431 GCF_000499545.2 Eimeria tenella
GCGCGCAGCAGCAGCAGCGCGCGCAGCAGCAGCAGCAGCAGCAGCAGCAGCAGCAGGCGGCTGCAGGGCCTGTACCGGGAAGAGGCGCTGCTGCTGAAGCAGCAGTTCCGGGACCCGCAGCTGCTGGAGGCGGCGCTGCTGGACTGCTGCAGCAGGTTCTTCCTGCTGCTGCCGCAGCAGCTGCTGCTGGACTCGCTGCACCTCTACTTCCGGCTGCAGGAGGCCTGGTGGTGGTACGTGGACATCTGGGTGGGCCGCTTCGAGCAGCAGCTGCTGCTGCTGTCGCTGCGGGACTTCGGTTTGCTGCTGCTCGCAGACTGCTGCTTGCTGCAGCTCTTCTGCCCCCTCGAGCAGCACGACGGCTTCTTGAAGAACTGGAGCAGCTACTGCAGGACCATTCCCCTCAGGGGCGCCGTGCTGCTGAACCAGTCGCTCACCAAGTGCCTGCTCATCACCGTGCGCTGCTGCTGCTGCTGCTGCTGCTGCTGCTGCGCTGCTGCTGCGCTGCTGCTGCGGCGGTTCTTGGGGCGCTGCCGGCTGGTGCGCCGCGTCGCTCTTGCTGCCGGTGTTGCTGTTGGCTATTAATTGCTGCTCATGTTGTTGTTGTTGTTGTTTGCTGCTGCTGCTGCTGCTGCTGCTGCTGCTGCACTGGCAGGGCTGG
>NW_013541965.1:2456-2650 GCF_000499545.2 Eimeria tenella
CAGGTGGCAGTTCCCCCGCGGCAAAATCGACGAGGGGGAAAGCGACGAGTGCTGCGCAGCTCGCGAGATAAGAGAAGAGACGGGACTGGACATATCTGGTTTGCTGCAGCAGCAGCTTTTTGTCGAGGGCACCATCGCCCCCAGCAGCAGCAGCAGCAGCAGCAGCAGCAGCGGCGGCGGGTGTCAGACGCTCA
>NW_013541965.1:2750-3157 GCF_000499545.2 Eimeria tenella
CTGCAACAGCAGCAACAGCTACAGCAGCAACAGCAGCAGCAGCAGATCCGCATCAGTAGCTGCAGTCCAGAGCCAACCCCAGCGTCCGCTGGAGGAAATAAGCTGAAGGGCTCTGCTGCTGTCATCTGCAGACGGCTGCAGCAGCAGCAGCAGCAAAAGGAGCAGCAGCAGCAGCAAAAGGAGCAGCAGCAGCAGCAAAAGGAGCAGCAAGAGCAGCTGCCACTCGCCGAAGCAGCGACGAGATCTACCTCTCCACCCGACGCAGGAACTGCCGGGTATGATGCACAGCAGCAGCTGCAGCAGCAGCAGCAACAGCAGCAACAGCAGCAGCAGCAACAGCAGCAGCGACAGTCTCTTCGGCGTGCCCTATTGGAGGCAGGCAGTCGGAGCCGACAACGAGTCCGCCC
>NW_013541965.1:3257-3382 GCF_000499545.2 Eimeria tenella
AAAAAGAAATGAAAAGAAATTAAAAAAATAAAAATAAAAGAAATAAAAGAAGATCAAATAGAAATTTAAAAGTCCAAAAGGAAAGAAAAGGAAATTAAAAAGATTTTAAAAGAAACGAAATCGAA
>NW_013541965.1:3482-3622 GCF_000499545.2 Eimeria tenella
CTTCATCATTCCAGGGGTCAAAGAAGACACCAAGTTCAAACCTCAGAAAAGAAAGGAAATCGGCAGGATACAGTGGTTCCCGCTGCACAAGCTGCCGGGATACAGCAGCAGCAGCAGCAGCAGCAGCAGCAGCAGCAGCG
>NW_013541965.1:3722-3931 GCF_000499545.2 Eimeria tenella
ACTTTGCTGCATTCTTCACCGGCAGCAGCAGCAGCAGCAGCAGCAGCGGATAGTGCTGCTGCCTCCCTGCAGCAGCAGCAGCAGCAGGAGAGCTCGTCGCTGCGCGCCAACACGCCGTCCTCAGTGCCTCCGCCGCAGTACATGCAGCAGAAGCAGCTGCAGCAGCGGCTGCAGCAGCTGCTGCTGCAGCCACGCCTGGCTGCTCCCCG
>NW_013541965.1:4083-4677 GCF_000499545.2 Eimeria tenella
CCCCCTACCTCTGTGCTGCTGCTTCCCCCAGCAGCATTAGTGATTATAGCATTTTAGGAGAAAGAGCAGCAGCAGTTTCTTTTGTGTCTGTTCCTTCTCTTCTTTCCAATTCTGATGAGGCGGGCGGCCTCTTGGGGGCCCCCCTGCTGCAGGGGGGCCCCCCTGGCCGCAGCAGCAGCAGCGAAGAGGAGGGCTACGTGCTGCAGCGCGCAGCCTCGCTGCTGCTGCCCTCGGGAGCAGCAGCAGCGGCAGCAGCAGCAGACGCAGCGCGCAGCCACGAAGCGCCAGCTGCCTGCTCCAGAAGAGGCCTCAGCAGCAGCAGCAGCAGCAACAGCAGCAGCAGCAGCAACTACAAGATCAGAGCTGGCTCCAAAGACAGAGCTCGTACGCTTGACGCGCCTCAGGGGCACCCCGCAGCTGCAGAAGCAAGTGCAGCAGCAGCAAATGCTGCTGCGGCAGCAGCTGCAGCAACTGCAGCAGCAGTAGATTAGCCCAGTTCTGCTGCTTCGCTCTCCGCAGGAGAGCAACACACAACCGCAGCTCTAAGCCGGGCTGCACTGCACTGCGCTGCAGCAGCGGCAGCAGCAGCAGCAG
>NW_013541965.1:4777-5249 GCF_000499545.2 Eimeria tenella
TTTTATCAGGTGCAGCAATTTGTGCCGAACATCCTCAGGTGGATTGAGCTGCTGAAGGCATCTGCTCCTGCTGCTCCCTCTGCAGCAGCAGCAGCAGCAGAAGCTGCAGCAGAAACTGAAGGGGAGGACAGCGGCAAGCGAAAACAAAAGGCTGAGGCGCTGCTCCGGGCCATTGGGGCGCAAATACCGAGCAGCAACAGCAGCACTAGCAGCAGCAGCACTAGCAGCAGCAGCAGCAGCAGCAGCAGCAGCAGCAGGCGGCGCGAGAGTAGCGTTGCTGGCTGCTACTACGAGCTGCCTCCCTTAGATGAGGCGACGCTTCGCTCTCTTCAGTACGTAGACGCAGGTGCTGCTGCTGCTGCTGCTGCTACTGCTGCTGCTGCTGCTGCTGAGGGCGGAGGGGGGAAAACCTGCACAGAGACGCAGGCACCAGATGCAGCAGCAGCAGCCAATGCTGCTGCTGCTGCTGCCA
>NW_013541965.1:5349-5736 GCF_000499545.2 Eimeria tenella
CAGCAGTAGGAGCAGCCGCGCGGCAGTAGCAGCAGCCGCGCAGCAGCAGTAGCAGCAGTAGCAGCAGCTGCAGCAGCGCAGTAGCAGCAGCTGCAGCAGCGCAGTAGCAGCAGCAGCAGCGCAGTAGCAGCAGCGCTGCTGCAGCAGCAGCAGCAGGTTGTGACAGAGCTGCCTGCGTGATGCTCTTGAGCGGTGTTTGTTGTCTCTTGAAGAACTGCGAAATTAAAAAATGAAAAATGCGGGAAAGAGACGCAAAAGAATTTGCCAAGAAGCTGAGGTGTACGTGCACCCCAAGTTGCTGGCGTGTACGTACACCCCGAGCTCTGCGGTGTACGTACACCCCAAGTTGCGCACGGGCGGCGGGTCGAAACTTCGACAAAAGGAGTC
>NW_013541965.1:5836-5962 GCF_000499545.2 Eimeria tenella
AAAAAGACAAAAAGGGGCAAAAAGGAGTCCAAAAAGACGAATAAAACGCTAAAATCAATGGAAGTACCTACAGTCCGAAAAGTGGAGAAATAGAAGAAAAACGAAAAAAAAATGAAAAGACACCAC
>NW_013541966.1:0-232 GCF_000499545.2 Eimeria tenella
AGGGGGCTCAACTTGATATCCTAAAACCCAAACCCTCATCCCGAAACGGTAAACCCTAAACGTGGAATAGTAAACCATAATCGCTAAACCCTAAACCCAGAACCCGGAACTCACAATTCTCAAATCGGGAAGCCTAGACCCTAAACCCTCGACTCTAAACCCTAAACCCTAAAACTTTAACTCTAGTGGTTGCCTTTGGCCCGAAATGCGGAAACCTGGGGGTAGGGCTATC
>NW_013541966.1:332-1553 GCF_000499545.2 Eimeria tenella
CCTCGGCAAAGTGGGGGGGCGTGCTGTGCTGCGGGCGGACTGTACAGACAGCAGCAGCGCTGCTGTGCTGCTGGAGCTGCCGGACGACTTAGCAGCAGCAGCAGCAGCAGCAGCAGCAGAAGCCCCGCCCGCGGACCCGCTGCAGCAATTTGACACCGAAAAACTGCAGGCAAGCCGCGCACAGGGTTTAGGGTTTAGGGTTTAGGGTTTAGCCTGTGGCCTTCAGGAGCCCAGTCTGCGGGCTGCGCGGACGCCGCAACAAACCGCTGCTGCTGCTGCTGCTGCTGTTGCTGCTGCTGCAGTCGCTGGAAGCTCTGCTGCACGAGCGGCTGTGCCCTCTGCCTCAATGGGGGCCCCCGGGGGCCCCCTCACAGGCGCCCTCGAGAGGGGGGCCCCTCCCAAGCCCGCGGGTGAGTCTAGGGCGTTTCTAGGGTTTAGGGTTTAGGGTTTAGGGTTTACGGTTTAGGGCCTGTGTGTGGGGGGCAGTGGGGACGCTAGGGTTTGGGTTTAGGGTTTAGGGTGTACGTAGCCAGCAAGCCCGAGTCCCCGCCGGCACCAAACCCTAAACCCTAAACCCTAGGTTTGAAATCTGCTGCTGCGCTGCTGCTGCAGACGGGGGCCCCCACCGCGCTGCTGCCCCCCAGGGGGCCCCCCTCCTCCTTCTTGGGGCCCCTCCCTAATGTGGGTGGAGATGATTTGAGGCCCCCCTTGGGGCCCCCCGGGTTGGGGGGCCCCCCGGGGGCCCCCGGGGGCCCCCCGGGGGGCCCCTGGGGCCCCGCGGGGGGCGGGGGGTCTCTTGTGGGCCCCGGCCATCCTCTCTTTGGAGTGGAGGGAGAAGGCGGCAGGTTAGTCTAAGCCCTAAACCCTAAACCCTAAACCCTAAACCCTAAACCCTAGGTGCAGTTCCACACTAACAGCAGCGGCTGCAGCAGCAGTTGCGGCTGCAGCGTGAGTGCAGCAGCAGCAGCAGCAGTATCTGCTGCGTCAGTGACTGCAGCAGCAGCAGTGGCTGCACCATCAGCGGCAGCAGCAGCAGCAGTAGTAGCTGCAGCTGCAGCAGCAGTAGCTGCAGCAGCAGCAGTAGCTGCAGCAAATCCACTCCCGCGTCCCTTTGTGTGCTGCTGCTGCTTCTGCTGCTGCTGCTGCTGCTGCAGAGGGGGGCCCCCCCTGCCCCCAGGGGCCCGCTATGACCCCATGGGGCCCCTGGGTACAGACCCAGCC
>NW_013541967.1:0-319 GCF_000499545.2 Eimeria tenella
TGCCACTCCCCCTGCTGCCGCCGCTGCTGCTGCTGCTGCTGCTGCTGCTGGAGGACGTCGCGGAGCATGGCTCGGAGTCCGCACCTGAAGATTTGCTGCCGGTCTGTGGGGTTTGGGAGGTGTACGTACACCTGAACTTCGAGGCGGCCGGGCCGCAGCAGCGCAGCATCAATTGCTTCGGGTCTGTTGGTAGCAGCAACAACGAAGACATCTCCCCTTGCTTCGAGTCCGTCGAGTTCCGTCAGCATCTGCGCAATCAGCCGCTCCTCCACTTTGCTGCTGCTGCTGCTGCTGCTGCTGCTGCTGCTGCTGCTGCTGC
>NW_013541967.1:377-517 GCF_000499545.2 Eimeria tenella
GCGGCGCGCGGGCTGCGCGTCGGCGGGGGTCAGTTTGCGCTTTTTCTTCCGCAGCAGCAGCTGCTGCTGCTGCGGAACCCGTCCCTGCCGCTCCTCCCGCCGCCGCTGCTGCTGCGGCTCCTGCTGCTGCGGCTCCCGCG
>NW_013541967.1:558-2577 GCF_000499545.2 Eimeria tenella
AAGGGCATCCACTTCGTCGAAAAAGACAACAGCAGGTTGGAAGCAAAAGGCCTTTGCAAACAGCCGCCGCAGCGCAGCTTCGCTCTCCCCCACAAACTTGTTCAGCAACTCCGGGCCTGCGCAAACCCTAAACCCTAAACCCCAAACCCTAAACCCCAAACCCTAAACCCCAGGTTTTCCAGCTGCAGCTGGTCGGGTGCAGCCGCGGCAGCGGGCGGAGACGCGGAGGCGGAAGCGGGTGCAGAGGCAGCTCCTCCACGGAATGCAAATCAGAGTTTAGGGTTTAGGGTTTAGGGTTTAGGGTTTGGCAAACCCTTGACTGAAAAGAAGTGCGCGTTGCAGGTCTTCGCGAGGGCGCGGGCCAAAAGGGTTTTGCCGCAGCCGGGAGGCCCAAACATCAGAATGCCGCTGGGGCGGCGCAGGCCTGACAAACCCTAAACCCTAAACCCTAAACCCTAGACCCGAAACCCTAAACCCTAAACCCTAGGTTGCAACGGGGGCTTCAACCCCTGGGCAAGGGAGAAAGCCCTGGTGCTCTTCTGGGGGCGCGCAAACCCCAAACCCCACACCCCAAACCCCAAGCCCAAACCCTAAACCCTAAACCCTAAACCCTAGCCTCACCGACTTGCTTGTAGAGCTGCGGAAAGAGCACGGGGAAGATAATTCTTTCTTCAATTTGCTGCTTCGCCTTCTTAAGGCCCCCCACATCTCTCCAACTTGTCTTTAATTTCGTTTTGCTGAGGCTGCCAGTTTCTTTTTCCAAAGTTAGCTGCAGCGCCTGCTGCGACTGCAGCAAGTCTGCTGCTTCCACGCAGATCCCGCCGCCAGCAGCAGCAGCAGCAGCTGCTGCTGCTGCTGCTGCTGCTGCTGCTGTTGTTGGGGCTGCGGGGCGCGCGGGAGAGGAGCAGCCGCCGCTGCAGCCCGCACCCTGCTGCTGCTGCTGCTGCTGCTGTTGCTGCTGCTGCTGCTGCTGCGTGCGCTGCAGCGCAGCAACTGCAGCAGCGTGCAGCAAAACGTGCAAATCAGCAGCAACAGCTCCTGCTGTTGCCTCAGCAGCAGCAGCTAGCCCCGTCGACACCTTGAACGGCAGGCTCTCCGCCACTGCCTGATCAGCAGCACAAACCCTAAACCCTAAACCCTAAACCCTAGAAACTCGGCTCTGAGTGCTACGCAGTGGCCCGCAGCAAAAGTCCCTAGTTCCCTATAGGCTTGTGTCGTGGGGCAGCGAGCTAGGGTTTAGGGTTTTGGGTTTGCTCTAGAGTTCACAGTCCGACCTAGGCTTTAGGGTTTGAACTCGGGTTTAGGGTTTGAGCTAGGGTTTAGGGTTTGAGCTAGGGTTTAGGGTTTGAGCTAGGGTTTAGGGTTTGAGCGCTTAGGCAGCCCTTGGGGTTTAGCCGGGGCCAGGAGCTCGGAGCCAGGGCTCTGGCCAGGGCTTGCGGCTCGCCGCAACAAGGGTTTAGGGTTTAGGGTTTAGGGTTTAGGGCTTGTTACTTGGAGGATCTCCAGTCTCTCTTCTGCAGCAGGAGCTGTTAGCTGCAGCTCCACGTCGAAGCGGCCGCTGCGCCGCAGCGCCAAAGGGACTGCAGCGGGGCTAGCAGCAAGACCTAGCACTGCAGCAGCAGCAGCAGCAACAGCAGCAGCAGCAACAGCAGCAGCAGCAGCAGCAGAAGCGGGGGTGGTTGCAGAGGCGCGAGCAGGTGAGCAGCAGCAGAAGCTGCAGCAGCTGCAGCAGCAACGAAGGTGGTAGCGGCAGCAGCAGCAGCAGCAGAATTCCCAGCGGCGACAGCAGCAGCAGCAACAGCAGCAGAAACTGCAGCAGCGGCAACGGCAAACACCGACACAATCGGCCTGGCAGTCGTCTTGTGCCTTAACTACTGAATTAGGGTTTAGGGTTTAGGGTTTAGCGGCAGCTCACCGAACACCTGAGTGCCGCGCAGCGAGTCAATGCTGCGGCAAATTGCATCCACAAGACCTGTTGCAGTGCCGCTGCTGCTGCCGCTGCTGCTGCTGCCGCTGCTG
>NW_013541967.1:2614-2833 GCF_000499545.2 Eimeria tenella
GCTGCTGCTGCACTAGCAGCAAAAGTTTGCTCCAAAACCTCTTCGCCTCCAGGCCCATTGCAAGCAGCAGCAGATAAGCAGTAAAACCGCAAACCCTCTTTGCTGCTGCTGCTGCTGCTGCTGCTGTCATCTTCAGGGGAGTCATCGTTGCTGCTGCTGTTGTTCGCACCGCCGTCACCGCTGCTGCTGCCGTTGCCGCTGCTGCTGCGCTGGACCGCA
>NW_013541967.1:2933-3350 GCF_000499545.2 Eimeria tenella
GCCGTAAGCCCTGCACATACCTGGACCCTAAACCCCAAACCCTAAACCCTAAACCCTAAACCCTCACCTCGCAGTGTAAGAGAGTCGCGCCGGTCTCTGTCAGCAAGTAAATGCGAATGCAACCATCTCCGCAGGCCTGGCCAAACAAAATGCCAAACCCTAAACCCTAAACCCTAAACCCTAAACCCTTACCCGATGCCCTGAGCCCTAAACCCTAGACGCTGTAAGTTCAAGGCCCCAGTCTGGGCCTTCTGTTCCAAGTATTTAACCTTCTGATGAGCTCCAAAACCAAACTCTAAACCCTAAACCCTCACGACAAGGCTCACCGTAGCTAGTAGGTTTTTGGTAGGGTGTACAGACACCCCGTAAACCACCCCCCGGTGCTGCCCCTGGACCGAAGCCAAGCAGCGCAGCAGC
>NW_013541967.1:3382-3818 GCF_000499545.2 Eimeria tenella
ATTTCCCGGATTTGAGGAGACATAAGAATTTGTTTTGTTGTTTTGTGGCTCTGCGTCGGGGTGTCTTGGCGCTGCAGGCCCCCAAACCCTAAACCCTAAACCCTAAACCCTAAACCCTAAACCTTACACGGTAGCCTGCGCGGGTGCTCCTGCATTTGCTGCAGTGTACGAGCACCTCCCGGGTGTCTCGGCAGCTTCCGGGCCTTCTGTCTCTCTCGCCTCTTCCCTCGCTGGCTGCCTGCTGCAGCAGCAGCAGCAGCAGCAGGAGCAGCAGCACCAGGAGCAGCAGGAGCAGCAGCAGCAGCAGGAGCAGCAGCGGCGGGCGGCATCTGCGGCCTGTTTTGAGCATGTCTGGGTGTGGTCGCGCGCTGCGTGGGCGGCAGATGCTGCTGCGCTCGTGTGGGTTGCCGCTGCTGCTGCTGCTGCTGCTGCAGCA
>NW_013541968.1:2500-5233 GCF_000499545.2 Eimeria tenella
CTAGCTAGCCACAGCTAGCCAGCTAGCCACGGCTGGCTAGCTAGCCACAGCTAGCTAGCAGTCCGCAGCTAGCCGCAGGCAGCTAGCCCCAGCTAGCTACCCACAGCCAGCTAGCAACAGCTAGCTAGCCACAGATGGCTAGCCACATGTAGCCACCCCCAACTAGATATTCACAGCTAGCTGGCCACAACTAGCTAGCCACAGCTAGCTAGCTACAGCTAGCTGGCCACAGCTAGCTCGCTACAGCTAGCTACCCACAGCTAGCTAGCTACAGCTAACTCGCTACAGCTAGCTAGCCACAGCTAGCTAGCTACAGCTAGCTAGCCACAGCTAGCCACAGGCAGCTAGCCACAGCTAGCTAGCCACAGCGCTGCTAGAGGAAAGCCAGTCGATAAAAGGTGCGTAGCTGTGCGTTTAGCACAAAGTCAAGGGTTTAGGGTTTGAGCCCTCCCCAAACCCTAAACCCTAAACCCTAATTCCAAGGTCCGCGGGTGTCACGCCCACTGGATCCCTCACACTCAAAACCTGCACTGGTGCTGCGCAGCTAGCTGCAGCAGCTAGCTGCAGCAGCTAGCTGCTGAAGCTAGCTGCTGTAGCTAGCTGCTGTAGCTAGCTGCAGCAGCAAATTGTGGCTAACTGCAGCTAGCTGTAGCTTTCCCCGTTTGCCAGACAGGTGGGGTAGAATAGCAGAAGCGACTGCGAGAGCCTAAACCCTAAACCCTAAACCCTCGGGTTTTCATCTTGCATGGCCGCCGCAGGCGCAGCGCTAGGGTTTAGGGTTTAAGTCTCTGCGCTAGGGTTTGAGGCCTGGCGCCACACCGTAGGCCTAGGGTTTCGACCTTAGTGTTTAGGGTTTAGGGTTTAGGGTTTAGGGTTTGGAGGCGCCACCGACAACGTGGCCGAGTGGTTAAGGCGGTGCCCTGCTAAGGCATTGGGTTCTGCCCGCGTAGGTTCGAATCCTGCCGTTGTCGCTTTTTCGAGGGTTTAGGGTTTAGGGTTTAGGGTTTAGGGTTTAGGGTTTAGGGTTTAGGGTTTAGGGTTTAGGGTTCGGGGCTTAGGGTTTGGCTCTAGGGTTTTCGGGTTTGGCGTCTAGGGTTTACAGTTGGGCCTTTTGGGCCAGTTTGGGTTTCTAGGGTTTAGGGTTTGGTCTGGAGGGTTTACGGCTCGGCTCCTAGGGTTTAGGGTTTGGCTCCAGGATTTGGGGTTTAGGGTTTAGGGTATGGATGGGTCTAGGGTTTAGGGTTTGCGGCGGGGACTGAAGATAAGTGCCCAAGTGTCACGGGTGAGGGTTTAGGGTTTTGGGTTTGCACTGGCTGCAGAGTCTCTAGGGTTTAGGGTTTATACTGGCTATTGAGGGTTTACGGTTTAGGGTTTGCACTGGCTGCAAAAGCTCTAGGGTTTGCACTGGCTAACGAGGGTTTAGGGTTTAGGGTTTGCACTGGCTATAGAAGGTCTAGGGTTTAGGGTTTGTTGCCGTTGCTGCTGTCAAATACCAGCGTCGGGGGTTTAGGGTTTAAAGCTTGGGCTTCAGGCCTGAAGCCAAGGGTTTAGGGTTTAGGGTTTAGGGTTTCGCAGTGTAAAACAAATTAAGATCCGAAGTTTGAAGAAACAAGCCAGTGAGCAGCAGAATAAACAAATAAAATAAATAAAATAAATAAAATAAATAAATAAAATAAATAAATAAAATAAATAAAATAAATAAGCAGTAAACGAATGAGATGGTGCTGCAGATTGCTGCTGCCCACGCGGCAGCTGCTGCTGCTGCTGCTATTGCTGCTGCTGCTGCTGCAACAGCTGCTGCTGCTGGGGAACTGGGAGGCGTTCGTAAACCCTAAACCCTAAATTAGGGTTTAACGACGCCAACTTTCGCTGCCCTGAGGATTCGGTCCTTTATTTTGTATCCCCTCTGCACCACCTGCGCCACGCTGCCCTTTTTCTGCAGACACAAACCCTAAACCCTAAACCCTAAACCCTAAACCCTAAACCTTAGAGCCTTCACCGCAGCGCCGCAACCCTGAACCCTAAACCCTAAACCCCACAGATTGATCATATGCCATCGATCGCTAGATGTTGAGGGTTTATGCTGTTAGGGTTTAGAGTTTAGGGTTTAGGGTTTAGGGTTTAGGATTTGCTGCATGCGCACGTCGCTGGGACCGTCCATCTCGAAGAGAGCCTCATGAAGAGAAGGGTCGAACTTCTGGCCTATCTGCGCCCACAAACCCTAAACCCTAAACCCTAAACCCTAAACCCTAAACCCTAAATCGTAAGACCCTAGCTCACAGCTGGTTTTCTGTTGCTGACAACACTGCCGAAGCCCAAAACCCCAACCCTGAGCCTTCAACCCCAAACCCTAAACCCTAAACCCTAAACCCTAAACCCTAAACCCTAATTCCTCACCGGGTCGTATTGCTGCACCCCAAACCTCTCTAGGGTTTTGTGGAAGAGACTTTCGGTCATCGATATGCCGTCGACAAACTGCTGCAGCTGCCCCACACTCTGCTGCTGCTGCTGCTGCTGCTGCTGCTTCTCAAGCTGCTGCTGCAGCTGCTGCCGCGCGTTGGTCAAAGAGTCTCCAACATCTAGCAGCGCCTTTGCAAACCCTGAAATGGCGTAATCTCTCGCCGACTCCACCTGCCCCACAAACCCTAAACCCTAAACCCTAAACCCTAAACCCTAAACCCTAGCTGCAGCAGCTGCTGCTAAACCCTAAACCCTAGCTGCAGCAGCTGCTGC
>NW_013541968.1:5333-16632 GCF_000499545.2 Eimeria tenella
AACCCTAAACCCTAAACCCTAAACCCTAGGGCTTACCTGCTCGACGTCGGTTATATCCTCTTCTGGCTGCTCTGTTGCTTCTCCATTTGTTTTTCTTTCTCTGCCTTCGGCGTCTCCATCTGCAGTTGCTGCTGCTGCTGACGGCGAGCTGCTGCTGCTGCTGCTGCCTGCTGCAGCGCTGCCGTTGCTGCTGCTGCTCGTCAGAAACCGAGCTGCTGCAGGGCAAGCAGCAGCAGACGCAGCAGCAGAAGCAGCAGCAGCAGCTGCTGCTGCTGCTGGGAAGCTGAAGTGGGCCCCCGAGAGCCCTCGCAGCCCAGCCCGAGGGTTTAGGGACTTGCCGTTAAAAGGCATTGCAAAGGCAGCGCCGAGAGATCTGCTGCTGCTGCTGCTGCAGCAGCAGCTGCTGCTGCTGCTGCTGCTGCTGCGGAAACCCCTCAAACCGGCGCGAGGAACCAGCCGGGAGGCCCCCGAACGGAAGGCGGAAAGCTTTGCTGCGTTCATGGTGTCAGTGCGTTGAGGTGTATGTACACCTCAGAAGAAGGCCGGGCCAAGGAGCGTTGAGGTGTATGTACACCTCGGAGGAAGGCTGTGCTGCTGCCGGGGCTGCGGGCCGCGTTGGAGGTCCCGTTCAGCTTATTTCCTTCATTCAAAAACCTTAATTAATGAAATTTAATGTTTAATTCAAGACTAAACATTCCTTTTTCTCTTTGAGACACCAAATGCACACAGAGGGCCCCACTGTACATGCACCCGGCGGGGCCGCCGCGCTCGTGAGCATCGCGCTGCGCAAAGTCGCAACTAAAAGGAGAAAAAAGGATAAATAAAGGAATTAACATACTTTTTAAAGTACTTTTTAATTAAATTAAATAATTAATTCCACATTTGCTGCCTTCCCGCCGTTTCAGCAGCTCCAGCGGAGCTGAGGTGTACAGACACCCCGATGCTCGCGCAGCCGCACAATCCCACCGGCTTCTTCGCAGCAAGTTTGTTTTATTTCCTTTTAATTCACTTCCATCTTTTTATTTTCTATTTTGCATTTAAAAAGAAACTTAAAATGCAAAAGTTCCCATTTCTAGTGGCGGCTTTCCCGGCTGCAGACGTGGGGCCCCGCTGTACGTATGTAGCGTCGCTGCTGCTGCTATTGCTGCTGCTACTCCTGGTGCTGCTGCTACTCCTGCTGCTGCTGCTGTTACTGTTGCTCCTGCTTTCTGCTGCTGCTGCAGTTGCTGCTGCTCCAGCCGTTTCCTTTTTGATGATACTTCTCCCGCTGCTACTGGTGTTGCTGCTGCCACCGCTTTTCGCCGCCGCTGCTGCAGCTGCTGCTGACCTCTTTGATCGCTGCTGATTCTGCTGCTGCTGCTGCTGCTGCTGACCCTTTTGGCCGCTGCTGCTGCTGCTTCCGGGGCAGATATCGCTGACTCTGTTGCCGGTGATGTTGCTGCAGAGGTTGCTGCTGCTGCTGCTGCAACGCCTGTTGCCGCTGCTTTTTTAATTCTACCTGCTGCTGCTGCTCTTTTTGGCTCTACATATGTAGATGCTGTTGTTGCTGCTGCTGCTATTACTGCTGCTGCTGCTGCTGCTGCTGCTGCTTTGCACAGTGTCCGGCCTCTACCTCTGTTGGTATTTCGGGTGTATGTACACCTCAGCTCGAAGTCTGCCTTTGCTGCTGATGAATTTAAATTAAATTCGCTGCAGCTCCATCATGCAAACCCTAAACCCTAAGCCCTAGACCCTAAATCCTACGCCCTAAACCCTAAACCCTAAACCCTAGTTACGGCAGAAGAGAACTGCTGCGAGAAGCACGCAAGGTGATATGCAATTGTATTAAAATTGTCGGTTGTATTATGGGTGCCCTAAACCCTAAACCCTAGACCCTAATCCCTAAACCCTAAACCCTAAACCCTAGGCCACCCGCCACAGAGCAAAGCGCCTAGAGGCTGCAGCTGCACTCTCCAGAAGATAAGTTGGCCTTATTCTGTTGCTGTACCTAGCTATGGCTAGCTGTGGCTAGCTGTGGCTAGCTAGCTGTGGCTAGCTAGCTGTGGCTAGCTAGCTGTGGCTAGCTAGCTGTGGCTAGCTAGCTGTGGCTAGCTAGCTGTGGCTAGCTAGCTGTGGCTAGCTAGCTGTGGCTAGCTAGCTGTGGCTAGCTAGCTGTGGCTAGCTAGCTGTGGCTAGCTAGCTGTGGCTAGCTGTAGCAAGCTGAGTGTTTGTAGACACTCTTTTAGGGTTTGGATTGAAGGAATTCGGGGGAGTGGGGAAAGCTGCTGAGATAAAACCACAAAGAATACAAACCCTAAACCCTAGACCCTAAACCCTAAACCCTAAACCCTTGGCAGTCAAAATGGCACCTGAGATAACAGCAACAAGACAGTGTGGAGCCGCAGAGATGAACGAAAGCACTTCTGTCAAGGCGTTAGGGCTAGGGTTTAGGGTTTAGGGTTTAGGGTTTAGGGTTTAGGGTCTAGGGCTTAGGGCTTGGGGTTTATTTAGCTAGACGGCCATGTGTCTAGCGTCTTCTAGCCTTATATTAAGCATTTAAAGACTCTGAGCTGCTCTATGATGTAGAGCTTAGGGTTTAGGGTTTAGGGTTTAGGGTTTAGGGTTTAGGGTTTGGGGTTTGGCGAGCCCCAATTAGCGAGAGGGCCCCGGGGGGCCCCAGGGCCCCCCTCAGTGTTCGTAGTCTCATTTGTTTGCTTCTTGTGTTTATATTCTCTTTTTTAAGAACTTTTTATGTTTTATTTAGTTAATTTAATTCAATTTGAGTGTTTAACCCGCTGAAAGCCTCAAAATAAACCCTGAACCCTAAACCCTAAACCCTAGGGTGAAGCCCCCGGTGGCCCACCGGGTGGCTCGCAGGTGTCCATACACCCCACCGACCCGTTTTTCTCTATCATTTCCTTTATTTCATTTAATTATTTTATTTTATATATTTTCCACTTTCAGCTGCAGCTTCATGCGAAGAATCTGGCTGGCTTCGCAGCAGCAGCAGCTGCTGCTGCTGCTGCTGCTGCTGCTGCACGAAGGTAAGGCCGAACCCGGTCGTTTTTCGCCGTTTTTCCGCGAAAATGGATTAAATTGCTTCAATTTGAGTTTTTAATTCTTTTTAATTTCCATTTTAATCATTTATTTGCAATTTCTTCGATTATTTTGCGACCTTTCGCCAGGAATTTCGCCGGGAGAGCCGCAAACGGCCACCGGCGGCAACTGCGTGGATTTGTTTCCTGCTGATGCTGCTGTTCTTTCCTACTGCAAAAATGGCGCTTCTTGCGGCGTCAACGTTTCCTCAGGTTTGCTGCTGCTGCTGCTGCTGCTGTTTTGCTGCTGCCGCTGCTGCTGTTTTGCCGCTGCTGCTGTGTCTGCTGGAGATGCTGCTGCTGTTTTTGTCGCTGCTGTTGAAGCCGCTGCCCTTTTCCCGCTGTTGCTGCTGTTGCTGCTGTTTCTGCTGCTGCTGCTGCTGCTGCTTTTGCCTCTGTTTTTGCTGCTGCAGCACTCGACACTTCTGCTGCTGCAGTTGCTGTCTTTGCTGCTGCTGCTGCTGTTCTTTCCGCCTCTGCTTCCACTACTGCTGCTTCTGCTATTCTTGCTGCTGCTGCTGCTGCTGCTGCACTTGCCTTCCCATAGCCCCCAAGCACCTCTCTAGGCCCCCCTTCGTTTATTATTTATTTACCTTTACATTTATTATTATTTTCATTTATTTATTTATTTATTTATTTATTTATCTATTTATTCATTTATTTGTTTGTTTCCAATTAGGCACTTTGCTGGAGTTGGTGTGCGACTGCCAGTCGCTGCAAACCACAGAGAAGTTTTACGGGGGCCCCGACTGCAGCATTGAAGAGGAAATGAATTACATCATGGGCTCTCGTGAGGGTTTAGGGTTTAGGGTTTAGGGTTTAGGGTTTGCGGAGCGTTTGAGGCGTAGACGGCTCAGTGCGAGGGGTTCGCTCTAGGCAGCAGCACCAGCAGCAGCAGCAGCAGCGGCGTCGGCTGGCGCGCAGGCCGCACCGGCCAGGCCCGAGGACCCACTAGGGTTTAGGGTTTAGGGTTTAGGGTTTAGGGTTTAGGGTTTGCGCGCAGTGGGGAGCGACGTGCCCAACACCTGCTGGCTGGAAAACCTGCTGGGCCTCAACGCCTGGAAAGATGTGGGGGGTCGAGTTTCATCTTTTTGTTATTCTGTCCCTTGTCCCAGCCCCGACTCAGGCTCCTGAAGCAGCAGCAGCAGCAGCAGCAGCAGCGGCAGCAGCAGCGGGGGCGGCGGCAGCAAGAGCGGAGCAGCTGCGGGAGCGGCGGCAGCAGCAGCGCAGCAGCAGCCGGAGCGGCAGCAGCAGGAGCTGCAGCAGGAGAGGGCCTGGAGCCGCAGGGACGCAGCAGCAGCAGCAGCAGCAGCAGCAACAACGGCAACAGGGGCGGAAGCAGCAGCAGCAGGAGCGGGGCCTGGAGCCGCGAAAGCGCAGCAGCAGCAGCAGCAGCAGCAGCAGCAGCAGTCCGTTGCTGCTGGCCGCCTTTTTCGGCGCTCGAGGCCCTGCAAGAGCATTTTAGTTAACTAGTTAATCAGTGTAATTAATTAACTAAATAATTAAATTAAATAATTAATTAATTTAATAGATTAGATTAATTAATTTAATTGATTGATCAAGTTGTTTTAATTTATTCGCTGATTTATTTGCCCCGACTTCTCCTCTTTGGCTTGCTGCTGCTGCTCCCGGTTGTTGCTGCGCAGCAGCACGCGAGTCGCACATTTTGCTGCTGCTGGTGCTGCTGCTGCTGCTGAGATGCCGCAGCAAATCGGGGCTGCTGCAGTGGCGAACTTGAGGCGCCACTGCAGCTGCTGCTGCTGCTGGACGTGCAGCTGCAGCAGTTGCTGCTGCTGCTGTTTGCAAGTAGCTGGCCCGACACCGAAGCAGCAGCAACAGAAGCAGCAGCAGCAGCTGCTGCTGCAGCTGCTGCAGTTGTGACCCAGCAGGTATTAGCTGGAATGCAGAACAAAACAAATTCATTCTTCTGTCGGAGCTTTTGTTGACAACGGGGCTCAGAAACACCAAATTAGGGTTTAGGGTTTTGAATTTAGGGTTTAGAGCCCCGAGGGTTAGGGCCCTTGGGGGCCCCTTGGGGGCCCTTTAGGGGCCCCTAAGGGCCCTGCAAAGTTTCTTAGGGGGCCCCCAAGGGTCCAAGGGCCCCTTTGGGAGCCCCATAGGGGCCCCTCTAGGGGCCCCCTTGGGGGCCCTTTTGGGGGCCCCTATGGGCTTCTCGGGGCCTTCTCGGGGGCTCTTTTGGAGGGCCTTTAGGGGTCCTTTTAAGGGGCCCCTTGGGGCCCCTGGGGCCCCCCTCGGGGGGCCCCCATTCTAGACCCTCCCCAGCTTGGGGGCCCCTCTAGAGCCCCATAAGGGGGGCCCCCAGGGGGTCCCCCCTATGGGGGGCCCCCTCTGGGGCCCCCTGTAGCGCTGCTCAATATGATTACTTTCACTATGGGGCCCCCTAGGGGCCCCGCCAGGGGCCCCGCCAGGGGCCCCAGCTGGGGGTCCCCCCGGGGGCCCCTCTGGGGACCCCTGGGGGCCCCCCAGGGGCCACCAGAGGGGGCCCCCATGGAAGGCCTGTGGGGCCCCCCTTTTAGAAGCCCTGGAAATGGAGTGCTGAGCAGCAGTGGTGGGGGTTTTGAGTTAATTTAATTGTTTTAATTTGATTAATTGAATTAAAATTGATAAATTAAATTAAATTAAATTAAATTAAATTAAATTAAATTAAAACGCTGCGAAGGCCAGAAATCGTCGATTGGACGCAGCAGTGCCTCGAGGGGCCCCCGCTGGGGGCCCCCCCAGCAGCAGCAGCAGCAGCGCAGCAGCAGCACCAGCAGCAACTGCTGCTGCTGCAGAAGAATCTGCTGCCTGAACGAGAGAAAAAGGGTCTTCTGAATCGAGCACACTTCATTCTTTCCAAATACAGCCAGCAGCAGCAGCAGCAGCAGCAAGAGCTGCAGCAGCAGCAGCAGACACAGCTAGCTGCAGCGCGAGACCCCCCGTCTCGCCAGCTAAGTTTTGGCGCAGCAGCAGCAAATGCTGCTGTAGAACGAATAAAATTCAACAGCAGCAACACGGCAGCAGCAGCGGCAACAGCAGCAGCAACGACAGCAGCAACGGCACGAACAGCAGCAGCAGCAGCAGCAGACACTTCTTGCTCTCCCTGCTGCTGCATACCGTGCAATGAGTGAGCTCGAGGCGCCCTTAGAGCCCTTTGCAGCAACAGCAGCAGAATACGGAGCTGCAGCAGCAGCAGCAGCAACGGCGGCAGCAGCAGCAGCTCCGGAATCTCCCGCAGCCGCGGATTCAGCTGCAGCAGCAGCTGAAGCAGCGGCAGAAGCTCCGCAAGCAGCAGCACAATGCTGTCTAGACAGCGGCAGCAGCAGCAGCATCTCCCGCTGCTGCGACAACAACGACAGCAGCAGCAGCAGCTGCGACGGCAACAGTAGCAGCAGTAGCAGCAGCAGCAGCAGTAACTGCTACAACAACGACCACAGCAGCAGCAGCTGCTGTGACAGCAACGAAAGCACCAGCATTGGCAGCAGCAGCAGCAGCAGCAGCAACAGCAGCAGCAGCAGCAGGCCTGAGGTGCTGCGGCTTCGAGTTCGGGTGCCCCCAAATGTTTTTAATTTGACAGTTCATTCAAAGGCATCTCTGGATGAACTGATGCAAAGAGGTGTTTGCTGCTGCTGTTGCTGCTGCTGCTGTTGTTGCTGCTGCTGCTGCTGTTGCTGCTGCTGCTGCAGCCGTTGCTGCTGATGTTGATGCTACTGCTGCTCGCGCTTTCTGCTGCTGCTGCTGCAGAAGCTACTTCAGTGCTACTACTACTGTTGTTGCTGCTGCTGCTGTTGCTGCTGGTGATGGCGCCATTGCTGCTGTCGCTGCTGCTGCTGCTGCTGCTGCTGCTGCAGAAGCTAATTTAGTGCTACTGCTGCTGCGTCCGTTGCCGCAGTTGCTGCCGTCGCGGACATCGATGTCGAAGCCATCGACTCGAGTGAGCCAACAGCAGTAGCAGCAACAACAACAGCAGCAGCAGCAGCATTAGCAGCAGCTGCATCAGCAGCAGCAGCAGCAGCAGATGGTTCGGCAGCTGCTGCACGTAGCACTGTTGCTGTTACTTTCACCGCTGTTGCTGCTGCTGCTGCTGCTGCTCCTGCTTGAGCAGTATATCTGAGCGCTGCAGCTTGCAGCGGTTCTTTCCGTAGCTGCCGCCATTGCTGCTGCTGCTGTTGCTGCTGCTGCTGTTGCTGCTGCTGCTGCTGCTGCTGCTGCAGTCCGCTGCGGCTTCCCCCCTCAGCCTCTCAAAGAAGAGGAAGGGGGGCCCCTGCAGAAAGTGAGCGATGGAGAGGCCCTGCTGGTGATGCTGCACGCTAACAGTGAGCTAGGGTTTAGGGTTTAGGGTTTAGGGTTTAGGGTTTAGGGTTTGGCGTTGGAGACGCGGAGGAGGGCTCGATGCAGCTGGTTTGCAGCAGCAACAGCAGCAGCTTAGCAGCTTCATGGCCAGCAGCACAGCAGCAGCATCGCAGCAGCAGCACAGCAGCAGCAGCACAGCAGCAGCAGCACAGCAGCAGCAGCACAGCAGCAGCAGCACAGCAGCAGCAGCACAGCAGCAGCAGCACAGCAGCAGCAGCAGCATCTACTTGCTCGCTGTGTGTCCCGTTTGCTGCAGAGGGCCGGCAAGCTGTCTCCTCTCGCCCAGTCCCTAAACGCCTGGCCCGCAGCAGCAGCAGCAGCAACAGCAGCAGCAGCAGCAGCAGCAGCACGAGAGCCCAGGGCCTGTCTTTTACTGTGGGCAGCAACATTGTGACTCTCGGCACGCCAACAAAGCGGGACAGCAGCAGCAGCAGCAGCAGCCGCGCAGCGATTGGCAGCAGCAGCGGCAGCAGCAGCAGCAGCAGCAGCAGCAAGAAGCGAATCAGCACCAAGGGACCCCATTTGGGGTCAACTGAAGAAGAGGTTGCGGGGAATATAGTCAAGCTTTTTGTGAGCTGCTGCTGCTGCTGTTGCTGCTGCTGCTGCTGTTGCTGCTGCTATTTTGGTCTAGCAGCGTCAACTGCTGCGGCGGCTCTTGCTGCTGTTGCTGCTGCTGCTCGACTGAAAAGGAGCAGTGCTCATGCTACTGATCTTGCTGCTGCTGCTGCCGGTCTTGCTGCTGCTGCTGCTGCTGCTGCTGCTGCAGACTGAGAGGGGCTCATCTAAGGGCGAAAGGGCTGTACGCGCGGCGTTCAAGTTGGCTCTTAATAGGAGATATGGTGCGCTGCTGCTGCTGTTGCAGCTGTTGTTGCTGCTGCTGCTGCTGCTGTTGCTGCTGCTGCTGTTGCTACTGTTGCTGCTGTAGCTTCCATTGCCGTTGCTGTTCCTGTCGCCGCTGCTGCTGCTTTTGTTGCTGCTGCTGCCGATGTTGCTGCTGCTGCTGCCCTCTTTGCTTGTGTTTGTTTCTGTTTCTGCTGCTATCGCCCTCCCTGAAGATGTTTTACTGTTTTCAGGAATGCTGCTGCTGCTGCTCTGCTGCTGCTCTGCTGCTGCTTTGCTGCTGCTGTTGCTGCTGCAGATGAGTCAGCAGCTGAGCGCCGCTGGTCTGCTGTCCAGGGTGGTGCCTACACACTGGAGCAGCAGCAGCAGCAGCAGCAGCAGCCGCAGCAGTTTTCCGTTTCTTTTAAAGACTCGCTAAACCCTCATGAGACAGTTGTGGAGACATATCCCAGTGAGCTCTCGTATGCAAGAAGCAGCAGCAGCAGTAGCAGCAGCAGCAGTAGCAGCAGCAGCAGCAGCAGCGGCAGCAGCGGCAGAAAAAAAGCAGAAGCAGCGGCGGAAGTGTTAGAAGCTACTGCTTCAATCCTGCAGAAGCAGCATCGACCCCAGCTGGTTTGTGGAGGTGTACCTGGACGCATGTGTGGCTGCTGCTGCTGCTGCTGCTGTTGCTGCTGCTGCTGCTGCTGCTGCTGCAGGTCTGAGCCGTAGTTTGCTGCTGCAGGTGCTGCGGTCTGTGTGGGATAGCAACGACGAAATTGCCCGAGGCAATTTGAGGCCCTACTACCTTTGTCAAGCAAATCCAGCTGTACAATGCTGCTGCTGCTGCTGCCGCTGCTGCTGCTGTAGATGCTGCTGTTTCTGCTGTTGCTGCTTTCGCCATTGCCGCTTGCGGTCCCCTTGCTGCTGCTGCCCTTAATCTTGCTCCTTGTGCTGCTGCTGGGTCCTCAGCTTATTGTCTGTGTTATTGCTACTGCTGCTGCTGTTGCTGCTGCTGCTTCTGCTGTTGCTGCTGCTGCTGCTGCTTGGGGTGCGCTCGCCGCCTCTTCTGCGCATTTCCTTTTTCGCCTCAACAAATGCAGCAATTCGGATTGTAAATAATTCCATTATTAAGTTTATTTAATTAAATTAATTAATTATTTTTTAATTAATTAAATTAAATTATTTTGTTATTTCAACAATTCGCCATCAGGTCTTCTGGAATTTAGTGCGTCTGTTTCCTGGGGGAGTTCCAGCAGCACTTGCTGCTGCTTTGGGCGAAGCAGCAGCAGCAGAGCTGCTGAGTAGAAAGAAGGAGCTTTCTGCAAAGGCAAGCTGCTGCTGCTGCTGCTGCCGCTGCTGCTGCTGCAGTTCTTGTTGCTGCTGAGGATGGTCACGCTGCTGCAGCCGGCGCCGCCGCTTTTCTCGTCCTGCTGCTGCTGCTGCTGCTGCTGCAGTTCAGCTGTTGTTGCTGCTGGAGATTTTGCTCGTGCTGCTGCCCGTTGCTGCTGCGCCTGCTGCAGGCCAAAGAAAATTTGCTGCAGCAGCAAGAGGCAGAAGCAGAACGAGCTGAGCGGCGGCTGCTGCAGCAAACGAAGGCAAACAAAAGCCGGCAGCAGCAGCAGCAGCAGCAGCAGCAGCAGCAAGACCGCATGCTGGAGCAGCAGCACGCACAGCAAACCGTGCAGCAGCAGGACCAGCAGCAGCAGCAGCAGCCAGACCCAGCAGCAGCAGCAGCAGACGCAGCAGTAGCAGCTGCAAATGTAGCAGATGCTGCACATGGAGATGCGGCAGCAACTGATGCAGCAACAGATGCAGCAAGAGCGGATCCAGCAGCAGGAGCTGCAGAAGTAGCCGTTGCTGCAGATGCAGATGCAGCAGCACCAGACGCAACAGCAGCAGCTGCAAAAGTAGATGCTGCAGATGCAGATGCAACAGCAGCAAGCGCGGAAACAGCAGCAGCTGGAGCAGATGAAGCAGCAGCAGCAGCAGCAGCAGATGCAGCAGCGAGGTCGACGTCAGAGACTGGCGAAGAATTAGCTGCGGCGATGCAGCAGACTGCAACAACAGCAGCAGCAGCAGCAGATGCAGCAGGCGATGCAGCAGAAGACGCAGCAGCAGCAGCGAGAGGAGGTTCGCCGAGCCTTCAAGCTGATGCTGATGCGGCTGCTGCTGCTGCTGCTGCTGGAGCGCCTGTGCGCCGCAGCAAGCGCACTGCAGCAGCAGCAGTAGCAGCAGCAGTTGCTGCAGCAGCAGCAGAAGAGGCTGCCGAAGCAGCAAGAGCCAGACGCTCGAGGCGCAGCAAACCTAAACCCTAAACCCTAGAGCTGAACTTGGTCAAACTTTGCGAAACCCTAAACCCCACAAAACTCTAAACCCTAAACCCTCGTTTAAATATGTTTAAATTCATTGTTCGACAAGACATGGAGAAAACTGGCATTGAGATTCCCAGCGGGGGCTTCTGCTGCAGTTGCTGCAGCAGCAGCAAAAGCCAAAGCTGCTGCTGCTGCAGTATCAACTGCAGCAGCAGCAGCAACTGCAGCAACAGCCGCAGCAACTGCGTGCTATACTCTTGCTCTTTTCCCTTTCTTCATTCTTGCTGTTGCAGCGCTGGCAAAGCCGTCCTCCTCTTCATCGCTTTGCTGCTGCTGCCACCGCTGCTGTTGCTGCTGCTGCTGCTGCTGCTTCAGTAGCTGCTGATGTTGCTCACGCAAACTGTGCTGCTGCTCGCCGTTTAACTGCTGCTGCTGCTGCCGTGCCTCTGTGCCGCTGGTTGCAGGCACGTCCTCTGCTGCTGCTGTGCCAGCTGCTGCTGCTGCAGCTGCGCCTCCTGCTGCACCTGCTGCCATTGCAGCAGCAGCCCCGGGCGCTGCTGCAGCTCTAGCGTTAGTTTCTGCTTGTTGCTGCTGCAGCTGCGCCCTCGAAGGCTGCAGGAAATCAACTCCTTCAACAATAGGCTTTCCCCCTAGGTCTGCTGCTGCTGCTGCTGCTGCTGCTGCTGCTGGCAGCGGCAACGTGTGCGCCGGAGGCACCTCTAGCTCTATTGGGGCCTCCAG
>NW_013541969.1:0-967 GCF_000499545.2 Eimeria tenella
TGGGCAAGCACGCCCCCCATTCCCTGAGAACTGCCACTTAGGGTTTAGGGTTTAGGGTTTAGGGGTTCTGTGGGACCTCAGAACTACTAAAGAAAGCATTTGCTGTTCTACTAATACCTTTCGATATATTTATTTGTTTATTTTATTCAGTTATCTTTTTATTATTTATTATCTGTTATTTATTTATTTATTTATTTATTTATTTATTTATTTATTCACTTATTTATTACTTGTAGCTAAAGCGGAAGACGCAAGATAGAAGCTGAGAGCCACTGTCTAGGGTTTAGGGTTTAGGGTTTGGGAGCGAGGCAGAGAGTGCACATTCGCTTGAGAAAGAGTGGAAACATTCAGAAGTGCAAACCCTAAACCCTGGTTGCTGCACAGCTGCCTACTTAAACCCTAAACCCTTACTTGCTGCACTGCTCCTTACGAAACCGTAAGCCCTAATTCGTTGCAAGGCTCCCAACGTAAACCCTAAACCCTAGCCTCACTTTGTTGCATTTGTTCTTATTTAAACCCCAAACCCTAGTTAGTTGAATGGCTTTAAGCCCCTCCCTCCCGCAGTCCAGCTCTTCCGGGCGGGAATGTGTATCCGCTGATTTAGGGTATAGGGTTTGGAAGAGAGGAGGCCCTAAGCCCTGCTGAAAACTCGCTTGTGCCTCGCTGTGGTAAAATGGTTTAAAATCGCCCAAATTTACCGGACCAAACCCTAAACCCTAAACCCTCATTGGTGGTTTGTGCTGTTGGCTCTGCTCTCGTTTCTTCCTTCCCAGTCCGCCTGTGGAAACCCCGAGGCGCCACCACTGCCGCATTTCTTCAATTAAATGAAATAAAAAGATTAAATAAAATATAATTTTCTTTTTAGGGTTTAATTCTGCAAAGTGTTTGCAGAAAAGGGTACAGTTGGGGGCCCCCAAGGCGCGGAGGAGAGCCGCAGGGGCCTCCGGGGGCCCCCCGAGTTGCGTAT
>NW_013541969.1:1067-1202 GCF_000499545.2 Eimeria tenella
TATGTGTGTTCAAGAATATGATAAATCTGCAAATGCTTATGGGGCTCTGCTTGGGTGTTGCTTTTGCGATAAAGGAGTGACTGCATGCACTTAGGGTTTGGGGTTTAGGGTTTAGGGTTTAGGGTTCCCGCAGTC
>NW_013541969.1:1302-1490 GCF_000499545.2 Eimeria tenella
AGATCTTGTTCCGTTTATAAATTTAAATTATATTTTTGAATAAATATATTTATTTGTTGGTTTGTTTATTACATATTTTCTAAGTACAAAGCAGCTTTTGGACGCATGCAGCGCCAGCAGCACGGCCAACCGCCATGGCAGCAGCAGCAGCAGCAGCAGCAGAAGAGGCACCCCCGTCGACTGAAGCT
>NW_013541970.1:0-233 GCF_000499545.2 Eimeria tenella
GCGGGGCCGGCTGCCACTGCTGCTGCTGCTACAGCTGCTGCTTGGCCTCCGTTGCCTCTGCTGCGGCTTTTGCGCTCTTTTGAAGACTTCATGAGCTGCTGCAAAACCCTAAACCCTCGGCCCTAAACCCTAGTCTTTGTTGCAGAGTGAGTCGCTTTCCTTCATCAAGGGTTTTGGGTTTGGCGCTTGTTCGCTGCTGCTGCTGCTGCAGTTTGTGGGGGAGGAGCCGCCGG
>NW_013541970.1:272-1110 GCF_000499545.2 Eimeria tenella
TGCAGCGCCGATTCTCGCGAGTTTGTTCTTGTATTTGTTTTATTTGTTTTATGTTATCTATATTATTTCATTTATTTTATTTCATTTATTATACTTTTATTTTATTTTACTTATTTTATTCTTTTTTTTTATAATAGACTCATTTGATGCGGTGTACAGACACCGCAAAACCCTGCTGCTGCTGGAAGTGCTGTTATCCTTCAGGTGTATGTATTTTTACTTTCTATGAAGGCCGCAGCACAGATTCAAATGATGCAGCAGCTATACTTGCTGCTGCTGCTGCTGCGGCTGCTGCTGTTGCTGCTGCTGCTGCTGCTGTTGCTGCTGCTGCTGTTGTTGCTGTAGCTGCTGCTGCAGCTGCTGCGGAAGCAGACTTCGTTTGGTCAGCTGCTGCTACTGCTGCTGCTGAACGCGCTCTCGCTGCTGCAGATGTTGCTCTCGCCTTTTGCTCCTGCTGCTGCTTCAAATGGCTTCCGGTCCCGCTGTTGTTTCTGCTGCTGCTTGTGCTGCTACTGCTGCTGCTGCTGCTGCTGCCACGGCTCTTGCTGCTGCCGCTGCATGTGTAAGCAGCGCTGCCTCTTCCCTGGCAGAGCAAAAGAAAAATGAAAAAACAGCGGGGCTTTGCTGTTTGGGCTGCTGCAGCTGCTGCTGCTCTTGCTGCAGCTGCTGCTGCTCTTGCTGCTGCTGCTACTGCTGCTGGTCAGGCTGGCGTACGCGCACCTTAGCTGCCAGGAAAGGTTGTAAAGATGAAGACATCTATCTGCAATACTTATTTATTGCTGAAAAGTTTAACTCGCTGCTGCTGCAGCTGCCGCTGCAGCCGCAGCAGCAGCAGCAG
>NW_013541970.1:1178-2791 GCF_000499545.2 Eimeria tenella
GCAGCCACGCTGAACAGCCCCAAGCTCGCTGGGACCTCTGCACACGTCTAAAGTAAAACTTATTTAGTTCTTTTTTATTTTTATTTTTGTTTTTATTCAATTTAAATGCAGTTTTAAAAACAAACAATAGACAGCTCGGGTGTATGTACACCGCAGCAGCGCCACGCCGCAGCGCGCAGCAGCAAACCAGCAGCAGCAGCAGCAGCAGCGGCAGCAGGCGCTATTCGTCTTTTTGCTTCGCTGCATCTGCCGCGCGCTGCTTGAGCTGGACCAAATGCTGCTGCCCCTGCAGCAGCAGCAGCAGCACCAGCAGCAGCAGCTAGTAAGGCCCCCAGGCTGGGGGCCCCTTCTAGCTTTCTGGCCCCAGCTAACTAGCTGGCCGCGGCCAGCTAGCTATCTAGCTAGCTGGCCGTGGCTAGCTAGCTAGCTAGCTAGCTAGCTAGCTAGCTAACTAGGGCCAGCTAGCTGCCAGCTCCTTAAAGAACCCACAAGCGCCTGAACTGCCTCCTAGGGGGCCCCATGGGGCCCCTAGGGGCCCCCAGGGTACTCCTGGGGGCCCCCAAGGGCCCCGAGGGGCCCCCTGGGGTACCCAGGGGCCCCCCGGGCTGCCACAGGGGCCCCCTGGGGAGGCCTTGATTTAAGAGGCCCAGAGAGGGCCTCCAAAGGGCCCCTAAGGGGGCCCTCAGAGGGGCCCCCGAGGGGCCCTCCAAGGGGGCCCCTAGAGGGGCCCCCAAGGGACTCTAAAGAGGACCCAATGGGCCCCTAAAAAGGGCTCACAGGGCCCTCAAAGGGTCCCGTTTAGGGGCCCCAAAGGAGCCCCCAGAGGTGCAGCAGCTGCAGCTGAGGGCCCCCAGCATCTGGGGTTGAGGAAGCTACAGTTTTTTTGTTTTGTTCTTTTAGTTGCAACTTTATTTTTTAGTTTTTATTTATTTTTAAGTTAATAAATTTTAGTTTTAATTTATTTAATTTTAAAGTTAGCTAACTTTAATATATTTTTAACTTTAATTTATCTGTTTTATTCTTGAGTTAATTAACTTCAATATCTTTATTTTAATTCATTTATTTTATTCTCAGCTAACTGGCGCTGCATGCTGCCAGCAGCTTGTTTATTTGTTCACAATTTATCATTTATTTATAACTTAATTATAATTAATTATTTAATTAATAATAATAATAAATAAATATATTCATTCATTTATTTACTTATTTATTTGTTATTTGTTTAGTCTGCCCGCGCGAGCACCGAGAGTTCGGGTGTACGTACACCTCAGCTAGCTGTTCAGCAAAAAAAGAAAAGCAGCAGCACTGTAGCAGCAGACTTTAATCAAACACTGACTTTATTTCCCCCTTCTTGCTGCTGCTGCTGCTGCTGCTGCTGCTGCTGCTGCTCTGGCAGCAACAGCAAGCTGTTGGTGCCGAGGGTGGTGCTGCTGCAGGGGAGTTTAGTCCTCCTTCTTGCGCCTCACTCGCTGCTGCTGCTGCTGCTGCTGCGCTGCAGTGCCGCTGCTGCAGCTGCTGCTTGTGAGGCCCCGGAAGGCTGCGCAGGCGTTTCGGGCGGCAGCCGCAGCGGCGCGTGGCGCTGCTGCTGCTGCTGCTGCAGAAGGAATCAGAAG
>NW_013541970.1:2849-3122 GCF_000499545.2 Eimeria tenella
GTCGCAGAGACTGCAGCAAATAAGCAGAAAGACAATAAGGGCCAAGAGGCAGCAGCAGCAAACCCACAGCACTGTGCCCAGCTGTCTGTACACCCCAGCGTACAGAAACTCCACTGTGGGGCGCCGCAGCGGCAGCACCAGCAGCAGCCCCACAGCTCTGCGCAGCCAGCTGCCTTCGAGCCACCAGTCATAGCCTTCGATTTGCTGCTGCAGCAGCAGCAGCTGCTGCGGCTGCTGCAGCAGCTGCTGCAGCGTCTCCAGCGTCAGCAGCGA
>NW_013541971.1:0-322 GCF_000499545.2 Eimeria tenella
GCAGACTCCAGCAGCACCCGGACGCTGCAGGGGGCCGAACTGTTCAGCAGCCGCTCGGCCAACTCCTTCGAGCTGCCGCTTCTGCTGCTGCGCTGCCGCTGCTCGCCTTCGTGCTGCTGCTGCTGCGAGTACTGAATGCTCGCATCGCTGCTGCTGCTGCCCCTGCTGCTGCTGCTACTGCCTTGCGGCGTTCCAGCAGCAGCAGCAGATAAACCGCAATACGATGAGGCAACAACAACCCGCGCCAGCACCTCCCCCGCTGCCAACTCCCCGTCCTCCCCGCTGCTGCTGTTGCTGCGGCTGCTGCAGCTGCTGCAGCAGC
>NW_013541971.1:352-474 GCF_000499545.2 Eimeria tenella
ATGGGCGGCAGCTGCGAGGCCACCCATAAGTGGGAGGGTCTTATAGAGCGAAAGCGAATGAGGCAGCGCGCCAGCATCTAAGAGCAGCAGCAGCAGCAGCAGCAGCAGCAGCACAAGCAGCA
>NW_013541971.1:529-802 GCF_000499545.2 Eimeria tenella
AGGCCTGCATTGCTGCTGAGCCTCAGGACCTGCCACGGCGCACTGCCTGGCTGCTGCTGTTCGTGCTGCTGCTGCTGCTGCTGCTTCTGCTCAGAGTCACCGCAGCGCTCTGGCCACTGCGGGTCTACTGCAGCAGGAAAAAGCTGCTGCACTTCCGCCCCAAACGCCGCCGCTACTGCAGCAGCAGCAAATCGCGTGAGCGGCAGCAGCAGAGAAGGATACACAATGGCGCGACGGCGCTGCTGCTGCTGCTGCTGCTGTGGCGGCCGGTGG
>NW_013541971.1:902-1075 GCF_000499545.2 Eimeria tenella
GCAGCAGCAGGACACTTCGCTGCAGTTTATGTGGTGAGCCGCAAAGAGCAACGGAATCTAAAGAAGGAGAAGGGGGGAAATCAAAAAGAAGCACTAGAGACACAGAGGCGCAGGCAACAGCAGCAGCACCAGGGCAGCAGCAGCAGCAGCAGCAGCAGGGGGGCAGGCTACGC
>NW_013541971.1:1175-1386 GCF_000499545.2 Eimeria tenella
GTTGCTGCTGCTGCTGCTGCTTGCTCACCTTGTAAGCCACAGTGTTGGGCAGGCACTCCTCGAGCTGCAGACTTGTGGCTGGCAGCAGCAGCGCGCGTGCTGCTGCTTCATCTCCGCTGCTGAAGTAGATGAGGCCCCAGGCGAGAGCAGCAGGGGGCCCCAGCAAAGAGGCATCAACGCCGCCTGCATGCGCGTTGCTGCAGCGGCTGCT
>NW_013541971.1:1405-1771 GCF_000499545.2 Eimeria tenella
TGCTGCGGTATATCGATGGCCATCGAATTCTGCGTTGAGAGCTCGAGGGTGGAGCCGCTAGTGCTCGTGGTGCTGCAGCAGCAGCTGCTGCTGCAGCAGCTGGAGCTGCTGCTGCTGCTGCTGCTGTCTTTGCTGCTGGTGCAACCAGCAACATCGGGCGGCAGCTGCTGCAGACCAAGGGACTCTGTTAGCACCTTCTGCTTCCTAGACAGCCGCTGCAGTGCTGCAGCAGCAAGGGATGCCCGCTGCTGCTGCTGCTGCTGCTGCTGCGGAAGGCGCCTCCCCGCTGCCAGTTCCTGCAGCAGCCCAATTGCAGACGGCACTTCCTGCAGCTGCCGCAGCCACCGCAGCAGCGGTGGCTCGCCG
>NW_013541971.1:1905-3249 GCF_000499545.2 Eimeria tenella
GCCAATTGCTGTAGCTGGTGTCGCTACTGCTGCTGCCGCTGCTGCTGCTGCTGCTGACTTCCTGCTCCAGTGTAGACGGAAAGCAGCACTGGTAGTAGCTTGCAAAAAGAGGCAGCTGCAGCAGCCGGGCCAATGTGTGGAGCAGCAGCACGAGCTTCTGCACCTCCAGGTGTACAGACACCTGCCGCAGCAGCAAATCCTCCAGCAGCAAATGCAGCACGAGAAAGATGCAGGGTAGCTGCTGCTTCAGCCCCAGCTGCGGCAGCTCGCCATCACTGCAGCTGCAGCTGCCGTCAGCAGCAGAAGCAGCAGCAGCAGCTGCTGCTGCTGGCAACGGCGCAGCACAAGGCGGCACCCCTGAAGCACCACAGTCGTCCACGCATGCTCCCAGCTGCTGCTGCTGCTGCTCAAGTACTTCTTGTGCGCTGCAAATAATTGCAGCAAGAGGGCCCAGGCCCTCAGCTTCGAGGGAGCTAAGTGCTGCAGCAGTTGCTGCTGCTGCTGCTGAGCTGCCGCTGCTGCACCTGCTTGAGCCTTCTCTGCTGCAGCGCCTGTCGCCTTGCTGCTGCAGCGGCCCGCGGCGCCGCTTCAGTCGAGAAGCAGCAGCAGCAACAGCTGCTGCTGCTGCTGCTCGGCTTGGTGTTGCTGCAGCACACTGCTGCTGCTTTTCCGGAGGCAAGTTTTCTCCCTGCGGAGGAATTGCCGCCTGCAGCTGCAGCAGGCGAGCGCCTGCTGCTGCAATGGCATAGTGCTCACTGCTGCTGCTGCTGTTGCTGCTGCTGCTGCTGCTGCTGCCCCTGCAGACGGAAAAGACCTCACAACACAAAAGCTGGCAAAAAGCACTCCACTCAAGAGCGGCGACGCTGGGGAACTCTCCTGTGTCCGCTGGAGCAAAGGTTTCTTGCTGCTGCTGCTGCTGCAGCGACAGGGAGGCCGGCGACTGACAACAGCGGAAGACTGCAGGCAGCAAAACTCTCGCTGCTGCTGGCTGCAGCAGCGCCGCGAGCGCGCGGACGCAGGCCCGCAGCAGCCAGCTGCTCTGCAGCAGCCTGACGCTGCAGCGGAAGCTCTTGAGACGGCTCAGCTGCTGCTGTTCCTGCTGCTGCTGCTGCTGCTGCAGTTGCTGCTGCTGCTGCTGCTGCTGCTGCTGGTGCTTGAGCAGCAAGGTGACTTGAAAAGTATTCGCCGACAGAGCTGAGACTGCTACGGGAGCAGCAGCCTGCATCAAAGCTGCCTCGGGGTGCAGCAGCAGCAGCTGCTGCAGCAGCAGGTCCCCACAGTACAACCGCACGGCCCCGTCTAAGTGAAGGGCCACCCAGTGCTGCGGCAGGGCGTGGTGCCGGC
>NW_013541972.1:0-215 GCF_000499545.2 Eimeria tenella
CTGCTGCAGCAGCTGCTGCTGCTGCTGCTGCTCTTCTTCGTTCGCTGGCTCATCGTTTCCCCCCAAAGCAGCCAATTGTGCTTCCAGTTTCTTTTTCTGAAGAAAAACAGAAACAAATTAATTAATTAACTCCAATCATAAACCAATTTATCAATTTGTTCTTTCTTTTATTTGCAAAGCTGGCTGCAATCTGCAGCTAGTTGTGGCTAAAAAAA
>NW_013541972.1:359-1236 GCF_000499545.2 Eimeria tenella
CAGCTAGCTAGCGGTGGCTAGCTGCAGCTAGCTAGCGGTGGCTAGCTGTGGCTAGCTAGCTTTGGGGCGCTGACTCACCATGTGTTTGACGTAGGCAGCTCGGAGGCAGCAAACCAAAATAGAGAGCAGCAAAATGCCTCCAAAGCCAATCACAAAAGATATCACGTATCTGAGCAGCAGCAGCAGCAGCAGCAGCAGCAGCAGCAGCGTTGTTGCGTGACCCCCATGAGATGCAAAGACACCGGCAGCAGCAGCAGCAGCAGCTGGAGCAGCAGCAGCAGCAGCATAGGAAACGGTTACACGGAGTTCGCTGTCAGCGGCGCCTGCAACACCACTAAACGACAACAGCAGCAGCAGCACCAATAACAGCAGCAGCAGCAGCAGCAGCAGCAGCACCAGCCACAGCAACTCTTACCCACTAAATGAATACTCATTAGAAGCAGAAGCGTCGCTGTGTCCCGTCTCTGCAGCAAAAGCATGCATGCCATGCAGCCAGCAAAAGATGCAGCAGCAAAAGCAGCAGCAACAGCAGCAGCAACAGCAGCAGTAACACCAGCACAAGCAGCAGCAACAGCAGCAGTAACACCAGCACAAGCAGCAGCAACAGCATAGCAGCAACAGCAGCAGCAGCATCGGAAGCAGCAATAGCAGCCGCAACAGCAGCAGCAGCACCACCACCAACAGCAACAGCAACAAGAACAGCACCACCCGCAGAAACAACAGCAACAGCAGCAGCAATAGCACCTCCAGCAGCAACAGCAGCAGCACCAGCAGCACAAGCAGCACCAGCAGCACAGCAGCACCAGCAGCACCAGCAGCACCAGCAGCAACAGCAGCAACAGCAGCAACAGCAGCAACAGCAGCAACAGCAGCAACA
>NW_013541972.1:1251-1457 GCF_000499545.2 Eimeria tenella
CTAGCTTTAAACCCTGAACCGTAGTTAGCTCGATGCCGCCTCTCCTTTGCTTGCCTCCTAAAAACAGTCAAATCCCAAACCCTAGACCCTGAACTCTAAACCCCAAACCCTAAACCCTAAACCCTAAACCCTAGACCGTAAGTATTAAAATGGTTTGTTTTTGGCAGTTTGGCTGAAGGCTCTTTCGCGAAAACAATAAAAACCAA
>NW_013541973.1:0-341 GCF_000499545.2 Eimeria tenella
AAGTGATGGAGGAATGTTCCTTTTACGTCCTTGAATAAGTTCACATACACTGAACATACTGAGGAAGTCTGCGTTATGCTCGCTTATTGGTTCGTTTTTGCAGGTATTTGACTAGTCATTTCTTGTCTTGTGCAAAAATATGGGTCCTTCTGCTCATTTGCGCTATGTGCTCTTCTGTGAGAGGTCCTTTAGGAGGACAAAATTATACACTAGCAACGAGAACAGTCACTAAAGTTCAGCGAGCTTGGCTCAGCTTAGTTCGTACGGGGATATTCTAACTGTCAGCATATATACACGCTCAGTCGTTTCCATCCAGAAGACTAAATTAGCCCTTAATGGGA
>NW_013541973.1:441-582 GCF_000499545.2 Eimeria tenella
CTCCGCAGCGCTAGTCGCAGCTTCTGCTGCTGCAGCAGACAGCTGAACCGTCAGCTGTTCCTACAGAAGCCCCTTGGTTGCATCAGCAGCAGCAGCAGCAGCAGCGACAGCAGCAGCAGCTGCCCCTGGCCACTGCAGCAA
>NW_013541973.1:621-1289 GCF_000499545.2 Eimeria tenella
TTCCCGACAGTTGCCGTGGAGAGGCAGCATGAAGCCGCCCCGGTCTCAGATAAGGCCTCAGAGGCCCCAAAGTAAGGACTCTAACCGAGCAGCAGCAGCAGCAGCAGCAGCAGCAGGTTGAGTGCCCGCAGCACAGCAAGTTTGAAGCTAACAAAGAGAGGCGACAGCAGCAGCAAGCAGCGCAGCAGCAGCAGCAGCAGGACTTTGTTTTATATGCAGCAGCGTATTCAATAGCAGGAGCAGCCGCTGTAGCACCAGCAGCAAAGCAGCTGAGTGGGAGTGCCGCCTCTGCATTTGCTGCTGCTGCGTGTGCTGCTGCTGCTGCTGCTGCTGCTGCTGCTGCTGCTGCTGCAGGCTGGAGTGCATGGAGGAGGCACGCATGGCTGAGTTTGAAGTGGTGAAGCCCCTTGGCCAGGGCCAGTACGGCAGAGTCTTCTTAGTGCGACACAAAGTGAGTCTTACTGCTGCTGCTGCTGCTGCTGCTGCTGCTGCTGCTGCTGCTTGATCTTCGGGCTTAGCTGCTGCTGCTGCTGCATCTTCCTTGATCGTCCCCCCGCATCAGCAGCCCGCGCCGGCCCCCTTCTGCCGCTCCACCGCCCCCAGCAGCCACAGCACCACCACCGCCGTCGCTGCTGCTGCTGCTGCTGCTGCTGCTGCTGCTGCTGCAG
>NW_013541973.1:1325-1650 GCF_000499545.2 Eimeria tenella
GCGCTGCTGTGCTGGAAGGCCGTGAAGTACGGGGGTTTGCGGGCGCGGGAGAAGCAGCAGCTGGTGGCGGAGGTGAACATAATGCGGGGACTGCAGCACGAGAACATCGTGCGTTACTACGAGCACTTCGTGCTGCGGCAGCAGCAGCAGCTGTTCATTCTGATGGAGTTCTGCGACGCGGGGGACCTGCAGCAGCAAATCGAAAGGGCCCACAAGCACCTGGGGGGCATCCCGGAGTCCAGCGTGCTGGCGGTGCTGCTGCAGCTGCTCCGCGCCCTCGCCTACTGCCACGAGGGAGTCGGTGCGCCCCCGCCGCTGCTGCTGC
>NW_013541973.1:1702-1868 GCF_000499545.2 Eimeria tenella
TGCTGCTGCTGCTGCTGCTGCTGCTGCTGGTGCACGCGGCTGCGCCCCGCGCGTCGTTGCTGCGCAGGTCCCGGGAAAGTGCGCGTGCTGCACCGCGACCTGAAGCCCTCGAACGTGTTCCTGAGCACCCCCCCCCCGCAGCAGCAGCAGCAGCAGCAGCAGCAAC
>NW_013541974.1:0-534 GCF_000499545.2 Eimeria tenella
TCTCCGCCTTACAGCCCCCAGCTAGCTAGCTAGCTAGCCAGCTAGCTAGCTAGCTGGATACGAGGGCCTGTATTGCCTGGCGAGCTAGCCACGGCGCCCCTGCTGCATAGCTAGCTGACTGGCCAACTAGCCAGCTAGTTAGCTAGCTAGCTAGCTAGCTGGCTAGCTAGCTAACTAGCTAGCTAAGTAGCTAGCTAACTGGCTAGCTAACTAGCTAGCCAGCCGCGAAGGCCTAGAGGCCTCTAGCCAGCTAGCTAGCTAGCTAGCTGGCGAATGATCCCCGCGAGTTTCGCCGTGGCTATCTGGCCACGTAGAGTGCGTCCGGCTGGCCGCCAGCCAGCCAGCTAGCTAGCTAGCCAGCCAGCTAGCTAGCCAGCTAGCCAGCTAGCTAGCTAGCCAGCCAGATTACCAAGCTCGACTAGCAAGTTAGTAAGCTACCGACCCCTCCCTCCAGCTAGCCAGCCAGCTAGCTAGCTAGCTAGCCAGCTAGCTAGCCAGCTAGCTAGCTAGCTAGCTGGCTAGCTAGCTAGCTAG
>NW_013541974.1:634-866 GCF_000499545.2 Eimeria tenella
CTGGCCTCCGGCGGGGGCCCCCTTTGTCTCCTTTTTCTTCTTTTCGAACTTCCCAAACCCTTCTCGAAGGGGCCCTCCCAACTGTACCCTCCGGGGGGCCCCCCCTTCTTCACAACAGCTTCCCCCAAACTCAGCCGCACGTCCACAGCAGCCCCCAAAGCCCTGCGCAGGGGGCCCCCCAGGGGGCCCCCCTGGGGGTCCCCCTGGGGGCCCCCCGGGGGGCCCCCCTGGG
>NW_013541974.1:1036-1262 GCF_000499545.2 Eimeria tenella
AAGAAGAGGGGGTGAGCTTCCTGCTGTTGCTGCTGCTGCTCTTGCTGCTGCTGCTGCTGCTCGGCAGGGCCTCGCGCCGGTGTTCAGCAGCTGCTGCAGCCGCGTCTCCTCCTCCACGATGAACCACGGCACCGGTGCTTCTGCTGCTGCTGCTGCTGCTGGCTGTGCTGCAGTCGCCGTCCCCGCTGCTGCTGCTGCTGCTGCTGCTGCACGAGCAGCAGCAACA
>NW_013541974.1:1303-1921 GCF_000499545.2 Eimeria tenella
GTTATCGGGGGTCTGCTGGGAGAAGAGGAAGCTGCGGATGCCCTCGAGGACTTCTCTTAGGCGAGCTTTTCTTTCTGCTGCTACAACTGCTGCTGCTGCTGCTGGCAGCAGCAAACCTGCAAGCACTGGCTCCACAGTGCGCCTAGCAGCAGCCCAATTGACTCTGCTGCTTTGCTGCTGCTGCACCCGTTTGTTGCTTCTCCATGGCTGCTGCCCTTTGCTGCTGCTCCACCAGGGCAGCGGGGAGGCTGCTGCTGCTGCTGCAGTGGGCGGCAGCGCGAAGCCTGCTGCAGCAGCAGCAGCAACTGCAGCAGGAGGCGCCGCAGCAATCACCACGTCGACCAGCGCAGCACGCAAACGCTCGTGCAGCTGCTGCAGCGCAGCAGCAGACATTTGCTGCAGCACTGCAGCAGGCGGCACGGACAGCAAAACAGCTCTTGCTGCAGCAATGCAGTCTCTGGGCTCCCGCCCCTCCTCCCCTGCCCCGCTGCTGCTGCTTCCCGAATCCAGCTGCTGCTGCTGCTGCTGCTGCTGCAGGGGCTCTGCGGCCGAGCTCTGCGCGTCCGGGCGCTGCTGCTGGCCCCCCCGCTGCTGCTGCTGCAGCTGCAGCAGCTGCTG
>NW_013541974.1:1991-2189 GCF_000499545.2 Eimeria tenella
GCGCATGCAAGCGCGGTGGCGCTGCAGCAGCCAGCTGTGCAGCGCCTGGTCTCTGTGGTTTCTGCGAGCAGCAAAAAAGAATCTTTTGAAAGGCAAGTTGGAGAACTCCCAGCCCTCGTCTCTGCGGTGTCTGCGCAGCCGCCGCCGGTACTGCAGCGAGGGCCCCAGCGACACGAACTGGGGCCCCTCGAAGGGCCC
>NW_013541974.1:2219-2426 GCF_000499545.2 Eimeria tenella
CCCCCTGAGGGCGCATAAAGGGATTTAAATGAAATGAAATGATAAATAGTTGAATTGAAATGAAATATCTTTTGCTTTTGTCTGCAGCGGAGTCTTTGCATGCAGCGCCAAAACTGGAGAAGGAATCGAAGAAGGAGTCTCGTGGCTCATTCGGCAGCTGAAGCAGCAAGACGGCGCCAGCTGCGCATGCGAAGCAGACTCCGCAAT
>NW_013541975.1:0-405 GCF_000499545.2 Eimeria tenella
AGTAGCAGCAGCAGCAGCAGCAGCTCCTGCTGCTGCGGGTTTTTCCTTTGCATCTGGGCGACCGGTGCAAATCAGCCCACAGGCCCTGGCAAAGGCCCGCAGTTTGCTGCAGCAGCAAGGCACAGACGCAGATAGCAGCACCAAGAGCACTAGCAGCAACAGCAGCAGCGCCGACAGCCAAGAAGCAAAGTCAGCAGCAGCAGCAGCAGCAGCAGCATCAGCAGCAGCAGCAGCAGCAGCAGGAAACGGGGACGCAGCGCCTTTATCAGTACCGGCTTCGTCCCCAGTCCCTCCGGCGTCCGCCGTAGCGAGCGAGTCAGCAACAGCAGCAGCAGCAACAGCAGCAGCAGCAGCAGCAGCAGCAGGCACCCCCTCTCTGCACCGGAAGCCCCTAGCCCTGCGCAG
>NW_013541975.1:484-706 GCF_000499545.2 Eimeria tenella
TTCCAACTAGGGGTGGCTTTAAGCCCCCTAAGAGAATTGCCCCAGCAGCAGCAGCAGCAGCAGCAGCAGCAGCGCCAGAAACGGCAACGGGTGCTGTTGCAGGCTCCGCAGTGTCAGCAGCAGCAGCAGCAGCAGCAGCAGGGCAGCCGTCTGCGTCTGCTGCAGCAGCAAAAAGCAAGCCTCGGTGTCTTGTGGGTCGCCGTCGGCTGGTTTAGCTTTTGT
>NW_013541975.1:818-1380 GCF_000499545.2 Eimeria tenella
AGCCTTGGCAGGAGGGGGCCCCTCCAGTGACCCTTCCCGCTGCTGCTTCGGAGCAGCAGCAGCATTTGTCTTTTGCTGGCCGGGGCCCCGCGGGCAACTGCTGCTGGGGGGCCCCCCGCAGCTGTACCAAATGTTTTGCTGCGCCTTGCGGGAGCAGCACGAGCTGCAGCAGCAGCAGCAGCAAGTGCTGCTGCAGCGCCACGGGCTGCCTGTGGAGGCCCTCAAGAACCACAGAACTGCTCCAACAACAACCACCACCACCAACAGCAGCAGCAGCAGCAGCAGCAGCAGCGCGAGTCTGCTGCGCTTCGACTGGCGCTGGTTTTGCCATCACTACCGCCTCCTCGCCTTCTTCTTGTGTCTCCGCTGGCGGCAGCAATATTTGCTGCGGTCTTTGCGGGGGCCCCCGCCCCCGCCCCCGAGTCCGCTGCTGCTGCTGCAGCAGCTGCTGCTGCGAGCAGCAAAAGAAGCAGATGGCTGGCGCTCCTGTCTCCGCCGCATTTGTGAAGGAGATGCTGCAGCAGCACTTCCTCTTGCTCTGGGCGTTCTTGGCTGGCGGGGG
>NW_013541975.1:1480-1607 GCF_000499545.2 Eimeria tenella
ATCTGGGCGGCAGGTGCAGATCCGCCCACAGGCTCTAGCGAGGGCCCGCAGTTTGCTGCAGCAGCAAGACACAGAGAGCAGCAGCAACAGCAGCAGCAACCAGGAAGAAGAAGCAGCAGCAGCAGCC
>NW_013541975.1:1721-2131 GCF_000499545.2 Eimeria tenella
ATGGCTTTTACTGGATTATTGGAAAAGTTCAGGACTGCTTCTTAGCTGCTGCTTTGTGTAGGTCTCTGGGGAGCAGCAGAGGCGCAGGCGTGAGGGGTCCGCAGCAGCAGCAGCAGCAGCAGGAGCTGCTGCTGCTGCAGCAGGAGGACTGGGGCCCCCCGCCCATGCGCATGCTGCGGCTGCTGCTGCAGGGGGCCCAGATGGGGGGCGCGGGCGAAGGGTACTGCCCCCTGGAGGCCCCCGAGCGAGGCTTCCTGCTGCTGTCGAGTTGCTGCTGCTGCTGCTGCTCCCCCAGATTGCCCAAGGGCCTCGGGCTGCTGCCAGTCCCCAGGTATTTCCCGCTGCCCCTCAGGGCCCTCAAGCCCGTGGGGGGCCCCCTGCCTCTGGTGGAGGTGGTGGTGCTGCGGGGG
>NW_013541975.1:2209-3174 GCF_000499545.2 Eimeria tenella
GGCCTGTGCTGCTGTCGCTGCACGAGGGGGACAAGTGGAAACAAGCGCAGGAGCAGCTGCTGCTTGCTGCTCACCAAGGCCCGCTGGAGGCCCTTGCCGAGCAGCTGCAGCGCTGCCAGGAGGAGAGCGCAGCAGCAGCAGAGCGCAGACTGCAGCAAGAGCAGCAGCAGCAGCAGCAGCAGCAGGAAGACGATGACGAGGACGACCCGTGGGAAGCCACAAGGGAAGTGGAAAGGCAGCGCGAGAGGCTGCTGGAGAAACTTGCTGCCCAGCTTGCTGCAGTGCAGCAACAGGTCACGCAGCAGACGCGGCTGCTGGTAGTGGACGCCTTGCTGCTGCAGCAAGCAGCAGCAGCAGCACCAGAATGCAAAGGCAGCCTTGGGCCTGACGAGAATAGGCAGCCCAATGGGTGGGACGAGGGGCCTCCCGAGGACCCCACATTCTGCCCGTGGGTGGGGGACCCGCAGCAGCAGCAGCTGCTGCTGCTGCAGCAGCAGCAGCAAAGGCCCTTCCTGCAGCAACTCAGATTGTCCCTCGCACTTGTGCACTTGCCCTGGACAGAAGAAACCCAAGAGATAGTTAGGGAGGGCCGGCGGCTGCGGCTGGTGGGCCTCCGAGTAGGGGCGCCCCCGCAGCAGCAGCAGCAGCAGCAGCAGCAGCAGAGGGGCGCAGCAGGCGCTGCTGCTGCTGCTACTGCTGCCGGCAGTGCGGGCAACGCAGCAGCAGCAGCAGCAGCAGCAGCAGCAAGGACCCTCCTCGAGCTCGAGAGCAGGCGCAGGCACAGAGCAGCAGCAGGACAGTATGTCAGCCTACCCCGTCTATATTCCACTGTTCGGTGAGTCTTGCTGCTGCTGCTGTCCCCTTGCTGCTGCTGCTGCCGCCTTGCTGCTGCATTCTTCCTGCTTCGGCCTCCCTCCTGCTGCTGCTTTCTGCTGCAGCTGCTGCTGCTGCCTCGTGCCGTGTTG
>NW_013541975.1:3205-3327 GCF_000499545.2 Eimeria tenella
ACTGCGTTGTCCCTCTTTGGTTCTTTCCTTTCCTTATTGCAAATTCAGCAGTTCAAAGGCAGCAGCTTGAGGAATTGAACGAGCTTTGGAGCTGCTGCTGCTGCTGCTGCTGCTGCTGCTGT
>NW_013541976.1:0-932 GCF_000499545.2 Eimeria tenella
CCCCCCCCCCCAGCTGCCGCAGCGGCTGCTGCAGCAACTGCAGCAGCAGCAGCAGTTCCACCACTGTCACCCCTCCGGCTGCAGCAGATGAACTAGCTGCTGCTTCTGGCGCCCCAAGCACTCCTTTGTCAGCCTGTAGTCTCAAGACAGGAGCAGCAGCAGCAGCAGCTGCTGCTGCTGTAGAAGCAGAAGCAGCAGCAACAGCTGTTGTGGCAGAAGCAGCAGCACCAGCACATGCAGCAACAGCAGCAGCAGAAGCGGCAGCAGACGCGGCAGCGTCTGTGGAAACAACTGCAGCGGCAAGAAATGCAGCAGCAACTGAAGCAGCACAAAAAGCAGGTGGGGCAGAGGCAGCAGCAGCAGCAGTCGCGGCAGCAGCAGCTGAAGCAGCAGAGGAAGTGTCAGCAGCAGCGGGAACGGAAGCCTCTGTCGCAGCAGCAGCAGAAGAAGCAGCAGCAGCCGAAAAGGCTGCAGCAGTGAAGACTGAAGCTGAAGCAGCGCTGCAGCCAGGGAGAGCAGCCGAGGAAGCAGCAGCAGCGGAAGCAGCAGCAGCGGAAGCGGCAGCAGCGGAAGCGGCAGCAGCGGAAGCAACAGCAGCTGAAATGACAGCAGCATCCACAGAGGCAGCTGCAGCCGAAATGAAAGCAGCAGCAGCGGCAGAAGCACAGTCATCAGCAGCCGACACCGCCGCAGCGGCAGCAGCAGCAGCAGCAGAAGCAGCAGAAGCAGCAGCAGCAGCAGAAGCAGCAGCAGCTGCAGATAAGTGGGAATGTCAGTCAATTCCTGAGGAAGATGCTGCAGTGGCTTGGCCTTATGCCACGAAGCAGCGTCAGCGGGTCTGGGGGCCTTGCCGTTACTCGTTTGCAGCAGCAGACTGCTAGTTGCTGCTGCGGCTGCTGCAGCAACACCCGCTGCAGCAGCAGTTGCTGCTG
>NW_013541976.1:1032-1217 GCF_000499545.2 Eimeria tenella
AAACAGCTCTATACTCAAGTTACAGAGAGGACGAGAAGACGCAGACGAGGATTTAGGGTTCACAGCCTGTTGGGGCCGAGGGTTTAGGGTTTAGGGTTTCCAGAGAGGCGCGTAGGGTTTAGGATTTAGGGCCTAGCGTTGGAATAGAGTTGCTAGCCCTTAGGGTTTAGGGTTTAGTACACTAT
>NW_013541976.1:1300-1857 GCF_000499545.2 Eimeria tenella
CAGCTCTGTGGGGTTTTGAGATTTTTGTTTTTTCTTCTGAACAAGAAAGCAAAAAGGAGTTATTTTTAAAGCTGCTGAGTGAAGCAGCAGCTGCTGGCTGCACGGCGCCCCAGCTCGGCAGCAAAGGGCTATTCGGCTAGCTGCATGGCTAGCTAGCCAGCTAGCTGGCGAGCCAGCTGTCTAGCTGCGTGGCTAGCTAGCTGGCTAGCTAGCTGGCTAGCTAGCTGGCTAACTGCATGGCTAGCTAGCTGGCTAGCTAGACATGCAGCTATACAGCTGGCTGGCTAGCTAGCTGGCTAGCTAGCTGGGCGGCTAGCTGGGCGGCTAGCTTGTGGGCGCGCTGGCTAGCTAGCGGCTAGCGAAGCAGGAGGGTGGTTAGCTGGCCGGGCGGCGCGGTGGCTAGCTAGCTGGGCGGCCAACCCAAAGTGGGGCCCGACTAGGTGCTTGTGGGGCAGCAGCAGCAGCAGCAGCTGCATAGCCAGCGGCACGGCGAGGGTGGCTAGCTGCAGCAGCTAGCTGCAGGCGCGCCGCAGCTAGCTGCGCAGCTACCTGCACAG
>NW_013541976.1:1883-2236 GCF_000499545.2 Eimeria tenella
TCGGCGTCGCAGTGCGGAGACTGGAAGTACAGCAGCAGCAGCAGCAGCAGCAGCAAAAGCAACGCAAATGGTGACACGCAGCAGCAGAAGCAAGCAAGGGCAGCAGCAGCAACACGGACCCATGCAGCCAGAGGAGTCAAAGCCGTACAACCCAGCCAACTCTCAACGCCAGACCCTTAATCGTGTGGCCCAAACCCTAAACCCTAAACCCTAAACCCTAGTCTCGAATCGCACGCAACTTCCAGATGGAAAGAGTTCACCAGCAGGAGCAGCAAGCAACGCCCAGAAGTCTCCAGAAGCAGCAAAAAAACTACAGGCTGCTACACCAGGAGCAGCAACAGCAACAAGCTGGC
>NW_013541977.1:0-344 GCF_000499545.2 Eimeria tenella
TGCTGGTGCAGCCAAAGCGCCCAGCAGCAGCAGCAGCAGCAGCAGCAGCAGCAACAACAACAGCGGCAGCAGCAGCAGCAGCAGCAACAGCAACACGGAGCAAACAGCAGCAGAAGGGGGTGCAGCAGCTGCAGAAGCAGAAGCCGAGGCATCAGCAGCAGCAGCGGAAGCAGAAGCAGCAACAGCAGCAGCAGAAGCCTTGCTGCCGCCTTTGCGTCTAGAGTACTGCTTCGCCCCGTTTTGCCTGGAGCTGTGTTTGCTGCCGCTTGCTGCAGCACACCGCGTGCTGCTGCCGTGCTTGCTGCTGCTGCTGCTGCAGCTGCCGCTGCGGCTGCGGGGGGTCT
>NW_013541977.1:381-574 GCF_000499545.2 Eimeria tenella
GTCGCGCCGCAGCAGCAGCTGCTGCTTGGGAGAGCTGCCGCAAAGTCTTGAAAGCTGGCTGCCGCACATTGGCGCTGTTGCAGTTTGCTGCTGCTTGGGGGCCCTTGTGGGGTTTGGGCGTTCTGTGCTGCTGCTGCTGCAGCAAATGCAGCTGCTGCACTTGGAGCAGCTGCGGCTGGTGCTGCGGCGGGGG
>NW_013541977.1:645-1248 GCF_000499545.2 Eimeria tenella
TCTTTCGCTGCTGCTGCTGCTGCTGCAGTCCTTCGGAGACAGAAGCCAGGATGACAGTGTACGCAGCAGCAGCAGCAGCAGCAGGAAGGGGCGTAATCGCAGCAGCAGCAGGCAGCAGCAGCAGCAGCAGCAGCAGTGTGCTGTGGGTGGTGTTGCTGCTTTGTTTGCAGCTGCAAGCAGTTCACGAAATTGCTGAGAGGGAAGTTAGTGCCTTCGAGTTCAATTTCGACATCCTCCAGGTGCTTTGCTGCTGCTGCTGTTGCTGCTGCTGCTGCTTCTGCTGCTGCTGCTGCTGCTGCTGCTGCTGGTTCACCTGGAACGGGTGTTGCTGCTGTTGCCGCTGCGTTGGCCTTGGGGCTGTGGCTGCTGCAGCGGGAGCTGCTGCGGACCTTAGTGGTCCGGTCCCAGGGGCTCCCCGAGGGTTTAGGGTTTAGGGTTTAGGGTTTAGGGTTTAGGGTTTAGGGTTTAGGGTTTGCGGGGTGTTTGTGAACAGACACAAGGACCGCTGCTGCCTCGCGTTGTTGCTGCTCCCCCTGCGGAGCGGCGGCAGCCGTGGCTGCTGCGTCTGCTGTCGGGGTGTTTGTCGCCGCTGCAGCAGCTGCA
>NW_013541977.1:1348-1553 GCF_000499545.2 Eimeria tenella
CGCATGAAATAAAGAACTTAATTTTTAGAAAATAATTTTAATATGTTTAAAGTTTAGTTAAAATATTTTAAGTTTATAAATTAAACCTTTTAAAATGCTTTTGTGAAAAAGGGGCCTTCAGCTGTCTGTACAGCGCATTACGTGCACTTTGCTGCCAGTTTCTGCGCGGCGAGTGATGACAGCAGCAGCAGCAGCAGCAGCAGCA
>NW_013541977.1:1568-2723 GCF_000499545.2 Eimeria tenella
GCTGCCCATTGAAGGGGGGCTTTCAGATTTGCCGCTGCTGCAGGGAGGTGTAGAGACACTTGATGCTTCTGTCTTGAAAGTGCAGCAGCACTTCGGGGGTTTCGAAGCAGCAACAGAACCCCTCAGTCCCCGCCGCCTGGCGAGTCCCCCAAACCCTAAACCCTAAACCCTAAACCCTAAACCCTCCGACCAGCGGCAGCGCGCAGGCCTCTTGGGGCCTGCTGCTGCTGCTGCTTCCGCAGCAGCGCGTGGGAAGAAGCGACGAGCCTAGCGTCTAGAGCCTGTGGCTTAGGGTTTAGGGTTTAGGGTTTAGGGTTTAGGGTTTAGGGTTTAGGGTTTGGGCGCAGGACATGGCGATGGAGCAGTACATTGACGAAGTGCTGAAGCGCGAAGGCCCCAGGGGTTTGATGCTGGCGGGGGCTGTGGCGCCTCCCACGGAGAACTTGCCCAAAACCCTAGACAAGCGTGTAGGGTTTAGGGTTTAGGGTTTAGGGTTTAGGGTTTAGGGTTTGGGGTTTGGGGTTCTGGGGGTGGGCTGCGGCGACGGCGGCGGCCCTGGCGCTGCGATTCCTGAAAGCTGTGTTTTTCGTGCAGAGCTAGCATGTGCCGAGGGTTTAGGGTTTAGGGTTTAGGGTTTAGGGTTTAGGGTTTAGGGTTTAGGGTTTGTCCCATCTCCTCGAAGTGCGCCTCCCCCGCGCCTTCCTCGCCGCGCGCCTTCCCCTCTCCGCGCGTGGGGCCGAGGCCGTCCCTAGGGCTTCGGGCTTAGGGTTTAGGGTTTAGGGTTTAGGGTTTAGGCTTTAGGGTTTTTGCAGGTGATTCACCGGTTTCTGGGCGTGTGGGCCTTCGACCGCAGCCGCAGCAGCAGCATGTCCCCCATTACTGAGCATTTGGGGGTTCCGTGGTTTATTCGAAGTGCTGTCGAAACCCTAAACCCTAAAATAGAGTATTCTCTCGAAGACAAACACGGAGTTCCCGAGTTCGCCATCACCACCACCCTCACTGCAGGAGTCTCCAAGGCACGAGGGTTTAGGGTTTAGGGTTTAGGGTTTGGGGTTGGCGTTGGGGTTTAGGGTTTGGGGCTTGGGTTTGGGGTTGGGGTTTTGAGCTGCGAACTCGCGGCCCCGACGGAGGGTCTAGCGCGTGACACCTAGGGTT
>NW_013541978.1:0-185 GCF_000499545.2 Eimeria tenella
TACCTCCACCGGCAGCAACTGCAGCAGCAACTGCAGCAGCAGCAACAGCTAAGGATAGAATCTTCTAGGTCTTGGGGGGGCTTTTCTTTCTCTCAAATTCGGTGGCGGTAAGTCCACATAAAAGGCCTCATCCATACCCCGGGCCAAACGGGGGCCCCCATTGGGGGGCCCCCTGGGGGCCCCTC
>NW_013541978.1:285-462 GCF_000499545.2 Eimeria tenella
CCCTCAGGGGGGCCCCCAGGGGGGGCCCCGGGGGCCCCCTGGGGCTTGGAGAAGATGTGGGGTTTGAGGAGAACGCCTGAGGAGTCTAAAAGGCCCATTTTGCTGGCGTGCTGCAGCAGCAGCAGCAGCAGTAGCAGCAGCAGCAGTAGCAGCAGCAGCAGTAGCAGCAGCAGCAGT
>NW_013541978.1:537-2539 GCF_000499545.2 Eimeria tenella
GCAGCACAGAGAGTTAAAAAGTCGCAGCTCAGTGCCAGCTAGGCTCTAGGGTTTAGGGTTTAGGGTTTAGGGTTTAGGGTTTACGTTCCACAGCAGACGCCGCTGCCTCCTGGACTCCTCCATTTGCTGCCAAATATATTTCTGCCTTTCAGTGCCCACGGGCCGGGCGGGCCGCAGCTCTCCGGGTCTAAACACAAACCCCAAACCCTAAACCCTAAACCCTAGATCCTGAGTAATCAGCTGCAACTAGGGTGCGGCGTGGCTGCGTTAGGATATGGGGTGGGCGGAGTTGCTGGGCATTGGGGTTCGCCTAGCCCCAAAACCCTAATTTAGGGTTTTGGGTTTCGGCAAGCCCCAAACCCTGATTTAGGGTTTAGGGTTTGGGCGTCCCCTAAACCCTAATTTGGGGTTTGGCGCTTGGTGGCCCCCGAAACCCTTTTTTAGAATTTCGGGCTGGGACGACGCTCAAACCCTAATTTAGGGTTTAGGGTTTAGGGTTTGGACCTGTCGACGAATTCGATGTAGGCCATGGGCGCGGCGTCGCGCATTCGAAGTCGAAACTGATTTACAACTCTCGTGAAGAAGAAGTTGCGGTGTACGTACACCCCAACGAACTCCTCCAGCAAACGCCGCCGAGCAGCTGGAGTCCGCAGAATGGACTCCACTGCGAGGGTTTTCTCGGGACCTGCAGCAAACCCTAAACCCTAAACCCTAAGTAATCAGCTGCAACTAGGATGGGTTTTCTCCGGGGCTGCAGCAAACCCTAAATCCCAAACCCTAGCTAGGCCCTGAGCAAAGTGGATTCCACAAGGGCTTTTTCCGGCCCCGCAGCAAACCCTAAACCCTAAACCCTAAACCCTCGCTAGACCCTGGGCGCTGCGGGAGAGTTTGGAGCGCGGAACTTGAGGGCAATTCAAGTGAAAACCCTAGAAACTCGCAAACCCTAAACCCTAAACCCTACGCAAACCCTAGACGCTAATCCCTAAACCCTCAGCAGACCCTTAGCCAGCTGGCACCCCAACAAGCTCCCAGAGAGCCGCGCACAGCAGCACCGCAGCAGCCCCGAACGCCTGCAAGCTAGGGTTTAGGGTTTAGGGTTTAGGGTTTAGGGTTTAGGGTTTAGGGTTTGTACCGCGTTTGGCGAGGTGAATGAGCTCCTCGGCGTAGGGCTGCAGCTCTTTGGCCCGAGTTATGGTGGTTTCCAAACGCCCGAAGCGCAGCAGCTGGTCCAGCTGGTTTCTGCAAAACCCTAAACCCTAAACCCTAAACCCTAAACCCTAAACCCTAATCTCGTCTTCCCCCCCGCTGAAACCCTCGGGGAAAAACCCTTAGGGCGCGCCAACAGCAAACCCTAAACCCTAGTTCGGGACCCTGGCTTCGCCTCCACGCTGCCTCAAACCCTAAACCCTAAACCCTAAACCCTAAACCCTAAACCCTAGTTCGCACCTTATGGCGTCCCAGCGGTGCGGCGGCTGCTTCTTCGTGCGCCTCCAAGTCCTCCGCTTTATCCCCAAATTCAAAAGCTTAAACGTGCTGGTAAACCCCATTGCTGCTGCTGCTGCTGCTGCTGCTGCTATTGCTGCTGCTGCAATGTTTCTGCTGCTGCAGCGGCACTGGGATCTTCTGCAGCAGCAACTGTAGCTGCCGCTAGAGCTGCCTCTGCTTCAGCGCTCGCTGCTGCTGCTTCGAACGTGAGCTGCTGCTGCTGCTCCAGGCTCGTGCTGCTGCTGCTGTTGCTGCTGCTGCTGCTGTTGCTAGGGATGCCTCCACTGCTGCTGCTCACGTTTGAGTCCCCACTTGGCGAGCAGCCTTCTGTGTCCCTCTTGCTGCTGCTGCTGCTGCTGCACTTGGTACTTCATCTGCTGCTGCTGCTGCTACACTTGGTACTTCATTTGCTGCTGCTGCTGCTTTTGCTGCTGTGAATGAATTGCCAGACCGCAGCAGCAGCAACCGACTCCAGCAGCAGCAGCAGGGGGGCCCCTGAGGGAGCGGCGGGGGCCCC
>NW_013541978.1:2639-2826 GCF_000499545.2 Eimeria tenella
AATAACATTAATGGACTCAATTGTAAGCCGGAAGGAGTTAATCAAAAAAGAATTTATTTTATTTATTTTCTTTTTAGGAGTTGGAGAAGAATTTGGAGGGCCCAAAACGCAAGTTGACTTTGAGGTGTACATACACCCGGGGGACCCCACACCGCCCCCTGTCGGATTCAGGTGTACGTACACCCCG
>NW_013541978.1:2850-4292 GCF_000499545.2 Eimeria tenella
GCGCTTCGTTTGTTTCCTAAACCCTAGGCCCTAAACCCTAAACCCTAATCATACAAAAAAGATTGGTTAAAATCTAAACCCTAGAAGGGAAGAAGCTGCGAACAGCAGCAAACCCTGTGGAGCACCTGGGGGCCCACTGGCTAGGGTTTAGAGCTGAGGGTTTAGGGCCTAGGGTTTAGGGTTTGCAGTTGGAGTTCTATTATCCACAGAAACTTTAAAATTATTGTTCTGTTATGAACTTTTACTTCCTAAACCCTAAACCCTAAACCCTTGGAGTGAAACGCGGCCGACAGCCTGCCGTGCCCTCAACAACGCGGCCTGCCAAACTCCGCTTCAGGGTTTAGGGTTTAGGGTTTGGGGTTTAGGGTTTAGGGTTTGGGGTTTAGGGTTTAGGCCCTACACCCGCTTCCTGCTGCTATGATGAGGGTTTCCACAGCCTTTCGCCTCATCTCTATGAGGGCCAGGTGCAGCAGCAGCAGCAGCAGCAGCTGCTGCTGCTGCTGCTGCTGCTCTCGTTATTATTTCGGCAGCTTTATTTGCAGCAGCAGCAGCAACAGAAGCAGCGGTGTAAGGATGTACTCGTATCTACCCCGCCGCAGCAGCAACAACAGCAGCAGCAGCAACACAAGCAGCAGCAGCAGCAGCAGCAGCAGCACAGTGTTCATCCGTGCGCTGCACAACGCTGCGCCTGAGGGGCCGAAACAAGCAGCGGAAGCAGCCGCAGGAGCAGCAGGAGAAGCAGCCCCAGCAGCAGCAGCAGCAGCAGAAGCAGCAGCAGCAGCAGCAGCAGCAGCAGCAGCAAAAATGCCCCTCAGGGGCTGGGCGCTGCTGGGCTGCAGCCTGGCACTTCTTGCTGGGGGTTTGGGCAGCGCCGTGTGGCTCTTTTTGGATTCTCCAGAACCCCTTAAAGTGGCGTGGGACGCAATTCAGTAGGGTTTAGGGTTTAGGGTTTAGGGTTTGGGGTCTAGGGTTTAGGGTTTGGGGTTTAGGGTTTGGATGGCCGGTGGGAAGGGCGGGGCGCCTTTGGAAACCCTCGGGGGCGGTTCTGAAGCGCAGTGGCAGACCCCCGTTTAGGGTTTGGGGGCCAGGTTTTAGGGTTTAGGGTTTAGGGTTTAGGGTTTAGGGTTTGCTGCAGGAAAGACCCTCGAGTAGTGGGCGCGCTGGGCGGAGAGGTAAAGAGGGGCTGGTGGTGGGGGGGTTTTGTTCACGAGAAAGATGCGCGGGTTAAATTGTCTCTTACAGGTAAACCCTAAACCCTAAACCCTAAACCCTAAACCCTAAACCCTAATGCCTCTCTGGCGAGGGGCCCGCGCACCGCGCTCCAGCCCCTTCGGTGGTGGCGCTGCTTGAAAGACCGGAAAGCTCCCGCACACTGTTCAGCACCGAGGGTTTAGGGTTTAGGGTTTAGGGTTTAGGGTTTAGGGTTTAGGGTTTAGGGTTTG
>NW_013541978.1:5764-5929 GCF_000499545.2 Eimeria tenella
GGCCTCCAAATCTTGGGGCCCCACGAGGCCCCTTTGAGAGGGGCCCCCGGCAACTTGCCACAGCCGCTCGAAAGAATTCGGCAAACGAAAGTCCAAGTCCTGGCAAAACTGCAGCAGCTGCAGCAGCAGCAGCAGCAGCAGCAGCAGCAGCAGCAGCAGCAGCAG
>NW_013541978.1:6029-6175 GCF_000499545.2 Eimeria tenella
TCCGTTAACGCGCGAAGCCGCAGCAAGACAGCAGCAGCAGCAGCAGCAGCAGCACCACCACCACCACCACCACCACCAGCAACACCAGCAGCAGCAGCAGCAGCAGCAGCACCAATAGCAGCAGCAGCAGCAGCAGCAGCAGCACG
>NW_013541978.1:6219-6447 GCF_000499545.2 Eimeria tenella
CGTTGAAGACTTGGTTGAGCGAGGATCTTGCGGCCCTGCGTCTGAGGTGTCTGGACATTGGCAGCAGCTGCAGCACGGAAGTCCAGCAGCAAAAAGAAAACTGAAAATCAATTAATTGACAAACACTTATAAACACTCCCATTAATATCAACCAGCCCAAGCTGCAGTCCGACAGCGACGGCCACACAGGGTCGCACCTGCTGCTGCTGCTGCTGCTGCTGCTGCGGC
>NW_013541979.1:0-214 GCF_000499545.2 Eimeria tenella
CTGCTGCGGCAGCAGCCCTTTGAGCTTCTGATGCTGCAGTTGCTGCAACAGCAGCTTCGACTCCTGCTGCTGCTTCTGCAGCAACTGCAGCAGCATTCTGTGCTGTTGCTGCGTCTTGCTGCGCTTGCTGCGCCGCAAGCTCCCCGTCTTCCAGCTCCGCAGCAACGGCAGCAGCAGCAGCAGCAGCTGCTGCTGCTGCTGCTGCAGAAGCCTC
>NW_013541979.1:1001-1126 GCF_000499545.2 Eimeria tenella
CCAAAAGCAAATGGCGCTTTCTTCTTTGCTGTGCGCAGGCTGCTCCCGGTCTCATCGTCCTCATTATCAGCAGCAGCAGCAGCAGCAGCAGCAGATCTGCTGCTGCTGCTGCTGCTGCTGCATAT
>NW_013541979.1:1195-1450 GCF_000499545.2 Eimeria tenella
TTAAACATTGTTTTCGTCCCTCATCAGCAGCTGCTGGATTTGCTGCGCACTGGCCTAAGCTAGGGTTTACGATGCGATGGAGCTTTGAATCAGGGTTTAGGGTTTAGGTTTTAGGATTTGCCTCACGGAAAACTTCATTTGTGTACTGCAGCGATTTGCCTTGAGCAGCGAACGCCCTGTGGGGCGCCCTGCAGCTCCCATCACTTTGCTGCTGCTGCTGCTGCGTGCTGCTGCTGCTGCTGCTGCTGCCGCTTG
>NW_013541980.1:0-185 GCF_000499545.2 Eimeria tenella
ACCAGCAGCAGCATCGCGAACGGCAGCAGCAGCAGCAACAGCAGCACCCGCAAAGACAGCAGCAACCCCACACAGCAGCACCCCCAGCAACCCCAACACAGCACCATCCCCAGCACGCTCAGCAGCGGCACCCGCAACAGCAGCAGCAGCAGCAGCACCCCCAGCAGCAGCAGCAGCAGCACCCC
>NW_013541980.1:309-497 GCF_000499545.2 Eimeria tenella
GCCCTTGAAGGCCCACACAATATCGGCTCTGTGGACTGGAATTGCGGAGTCCCCCTTTTGGGGTTTTCGAAAGTCTCTGTCTCTGGCTCCAATCCCCACATCATCTCCGAGGTGCAGCACGAGCGAAGGTGCTGCGGGGCCCTTGACCTTTGCTGCTGCTGCTGCTGCTGCTGCTGCTGCTGCGGCTG
>NW_013541980.1:597-904 GCF_000499545.2 Eimeria tenella
GCTGCTGCTCGTTCAAGAAACTTCGGATCTCTTTTTAGTCTCCGGTCCAGCAGCGCCCCCATCGGCAGCAGCCCCTTAAACCAGGCTTCCTTCAGCGCCATGTCTAGCTCTGCAGCAGCAGCAGCAGCAGTACAGCAGCAGCAGATGTGCAGCAGCAGTAGCAGCAGCAGTATACTCTCAGCAGCAGCAGCAGCAGCGTGTTCACCATCACCGCCATCAACTTCATCCTCACAGCAGCATTAGACCACCACCACAATCACCATCATCAGCAGCATAACCACCAGCACCACAAGCAATAGCAGTAGCA
>NW_013541980.1:1004-1151 GCF_000499545.2 Eimeria tenella
AGACCATGGGACTTGGGACAACAATTTGATAAGTTGCATCTCCTTCACAAGTGTCTGGGTTGATGGGAGGCAGCAGTTTGTCTTCGACGAGTTGGTACCTGCTGCTGCCTGCTGCTGCTGCTGCTGCTGCTGCTGCTGCTGCTGCTG
>NW_013541980.1:1251-1544 GCF_000499545.2 Eimeria tenella
CCCGCTGCAGCGCCCTGCTGCTGCAGCTCCAGCAGCTCCCCAGTCTCCACGTCCCGCAGCCGCAGCACCCGCGGCACTTCCGGGGGGGCCCCCCCAGCAGCAACTCGGGGGGGCCCCCCAAAGCTCTGCAGCAAATCAAAATTGGACTTCGACAAAACCAGGGCCCCTTCGGGGGTCAGCCGGCCGTCCAGCGAGTGCATGGGGGCTGTACGTACACCGCAGACGCATGCATGCACACTGCTGCTGCTGCTGCTGCTGCTGCTGCTGTTTGCAGCAGCAGGCGGCGCAGCGCC
>NW_013541981.1:0-205 GCF_000499545.2 Eimeria tenella
GCCCCCCAGGGGGCCCCCCAGGGGCCCCCCCAGGGGCCCCCCAGCCGCGCAACGCCCCCCACTACGCGCAGGTCCAGCAGCAGCAGCAGCAGCAGCAGAAGCAGAGTAGGGAATGAGGGTCTGTACGTGGTGCAGCTATGTTCACTGACTGCTGCTGCGCTGGAGTGGCTGCAGCAGCAGCACGGCCAGCAGCAGCAGCAGCAGC
>NW_013541981.1:248-401 GCF_000499545.2 Eimeria tenella
AGCAGCAGGGGCCGCCAGCAGCAGCAGCTAGCGCGGTGTACGTACACCCCGTGTCCCTCAAAGTCCACAAACTCCAACCCGAGAGGCCCCTGCCCTTTTTGGATGTCTTGGTGGTGGGGGCCCCCTTCAAGGAGGGCCCCCGGGGGGCCTGTG
>NW_013541981.1:421-780 GCF_000499545.2 Eimeria tenella
GCAGCAGCTGGCAGCAGCAATTCAGGGGGCCCCCCATCTTGCTGCTGTCGTCATTAAGGGCGACAGCAGGTGGCTGGGGCTTCTTGCTGCTGCATGCACCCGCAGCAAAAGTCTCTCGCGGCTGATTCTTGAGGACATTAGAGAAGCAGCAGCAGCTCCGAGCAGCAGCAGCAGCAGCGGCAGCAGCAGCAGCAGCAGCAAGGGTTTGGCGAGCGTGTTGGCCCTGTACGTGCGCACGGTTGCTGCAATGCCACGCAGCAGCAGCATCTCGCTGCGCTGCTGCAGCTTGGGGCTTGAGGGGCTGCAGCAGCTGCTGCAGCAGCTGCAGAAGCAGCCGCTGCTGCTGCGGCGCCTCACAG
>NW_013541981.1:831-1028 GCF_000499545.2 Eimeria tenella
AGTTGGACTTGTCTTATAACGGCATTCCGGAGGAGGGGGGCCCCCTGCTGATTGAGTTTCTCCAGTGGGCGGGGGGCCCCCCGGGGGGCCCCCCAGGGGGCCCTCCGGGGGGCCCCTCGGGGGTCCCCCCCGGGGGCTCCCCCGGGGGGCCCCCCGGGGGCCCCTGGGGCCCCCCCCTGCTGCAGCAGCTGCGACTC
>NW_013541981.1:1057-2109 GCF_000499545.2 Eimeria tenella
CAGGCAACCCCTGGGGCCCCCGGGGCCTCGAAGGCAAACTGAAGCTGCTGGGGGCCCCCCTGAAGGAACTCTCGCTGCAGGGTACTGCAGGGTTGGGGCCCCCCCCGCTGCAGGGGGGGGCCCCCGGGCTGGGTTTTTTGTGGTTAGGGTCTTGTGAAGTTTCTTTGAGAGTGCTGCGGCGGCTGCTGCAGCAGCAAAGCAGCAGGGGGCCCCTGCTGCACCTGGACCTGTCTTGCTGCTGCAGCAGCCTGAGCGAGGACGGCGTGGCGCTGCTGCTGGAGGCGCTCTACGGCAGCAGCAGCAGGGCCAGCAGCAGCAGGCGCAGCAGCAGCAGACCCAGCAGCAGCAGCAGCAGCAGCGGGAGGAGGCCCCGCGCCGCGGACGGGGGGCCCCCGGGGGGGCCCCCAGGGGCCTTTCTCCGCAGCCTAAACCTCGCAGGAAATGCCCTGGGGGCCCCCGTGCTGCAGCACTTGGGGGGGGCCCTGGGGGCCCCCTGCTGCTGCTTACGTTCTTTGGACCTCAGCAGCAACCCCTGCGGTGTACAGACACCTGAGGGCGACGAGGGGCCCCTCCCGCTGCAGCCCCTCGTCGACGCCCTGCAGGCGAGCCCAAACCCTAAACCCTAAACCCTAAACCCTAGCCGCGGCTCTCCCGCCCACACGTGGCATTTAAGCTCTAGAACTCAGGCATTCCGGCGTAGCGCCTAGGATTAGGGTTTAGGGTTTAGGGCTTAGGGTTTAGGGTTTGGGCACGCGAGTGCGAAAGTTTCATCAGGGCGCGAGGCCGAGGGTTTAGGGTTTGGGGTTTAGGGTTTAGGGTTTAGGGTTTGGGCGCTGCAGAGCGACGGAGAAAAGGGCCCCTGCCAGCTGGAGTGTCTCTTTTTAAGGGACTGCAGCATTGCTGCAGCGGACCTGGTGGCTCTGGCTGGGGCTTTGTTGCTGAATCAGCAGCAGCTAAAAGTGTTAGACTTGCGGGGCAACGCAGCAGCAGCAGCAGCAGCAGCAGCAGCAGCGGATGACGACGACGAGCTGGGGCCTGCTGCTGCTGCTGCC
>NW_013541981.1:2130-2348 GCF_000499545.2 Eimeria tenella
CGCTGCTGCAGCAGAGGAAGCCGAGGTGCTGCTGCTGCTTTCGGACGAACCTGCTGCTGCAGGAGACCCCCAGGCCACAGCAGCAGCAGCACAGGCGGCGAGCCCTGCTGAGGGAAGAGCAGCAGCAGCGCAGCAGCAGCAGCAGCAGCCGTCGCGGAAGACTGCTGCAGCAGCGCCAGCCGCAGCAGCAGCTGCTGCTGCAGCGCAGCGGCGGCGCC
>NW_013541981.1:2382-2773 GCF_000499545.2 Eimeria tenella
AGCGTGCGCAGCAGCAGCCGCAGCCGCGGCCGCAGCAGCATCAGCAGCAGCAGCAGCAGCAAAGATATGAGCAGCAGCGAAGAGACAAACTCTGTCTCCTCACTAACAGGAAGTGTCCCCTTAAGGCGCCGCAGCGAGCTGCTGGGCCGCAGCCGCTTGGGGGCCCCCTTGGAGGCCCCCCCGCTTGCCACTACAAGAAGAGCAGCAGCAGCAGCAGCAGCAGCAGGGGGCAGGGCCAGCGACGCGTCGCTGCCTGAGTTTCCCCGCAGACGCAAGAGCCTCCGCAGCCGGCTGGGGGCCCCCAAAGCAGCAGGGGGGCCCCCCAGAGCTGCTGAGGGGGCCCCGCGAGCTGCTGAGGGTCCCCCCAAGGCTGGCGGGGGGGGCCCCCCGG
>NW_013541981.1:2867-2996 GCF_000499545.2 Eimeria tenella
GCCCCGCAGAGGAGATAAGTTTGGGGAGTGGGGAAACTTCTTTGCTGTCGGATGTCACTGACAGCTGCGACAGCGACACAGGCAGCAGCAGTAGCAGCAGCAGCAGCGGCAGCGGCAGCAGCAGCAGCC
>NW_013541982.1:0-271 GCF_000499545.2 Eimeria tenella
TCCTGCTGCTGCTGCTGCAGCTGCTGCTCCTGTTCATGCTGCTCTAGCTGCTGCTCCTCCTGCTGCTGCTCCTCTTGCTCCTGCTCCTGCGGCTGCTCTTGCTGCTGCTGCTGCTGCTGGTCTTGCTGCTGTTCTTGCCGCTCCTCCTCCTCTTCATCCTCATCCTCTTCACTCTCCGACTGCTGGTGCTGCTGCAGTTCTTGCTGCTGCTGCTGCTGCTGCTGTTGCTGCTGCTGCTGCTGCTGTGGGTCCCAAAAGGCAGAACCAGGAA
>NW_013541982.1:314-770 GCF_000499545.2 Eimeria tenella
GCTGTTGGTCGCTGCAGCGCAGCAGCAACCTGAGCGCATCTGCTAAAGCCTTGTTGAGGGCGAAATCAAACAGCAAATCAGCAGCAACAACAAATTGAAACACGGAGGGTATCCCTCTGCTGCTGCAGGTCTTGCAGGGTTTGCTGCTCTTGCTGCTCTGCTGCTGCTGCTGCTGCTGCTGCTGCTGCAGGATGGTGAGGGCCTGCTGTGTAATCTTTGGCGCGTCTGTTGCTGCTGCTTCCAGGTCGAGGCAGCCTACCATGCAGGTGGCACGGCTGCTGCTGCTGTTGCTGCTGCTGCTGCTGTTGCTGCTGCTGCTGCTGTTGCTGCTGTTGCTGGAGTTGCAGGGCCGCGTGTCTTGGGCATCGGACTGCTGCTGCGGTTCCTCGTCGTCGCTTGCTGCTGCTGCTGCTGCTGCTGCTGCAACAGCAGCAGCTGACGCAGGTTCTACGTACA
>NW_013541982.1:797-1292 GCF_000499545.2 Eimeria tenella
TCTACGTACACGCCGTTCAAACTCAAGTTGCCGCTGCAGTTTGCTGCTATAGAAGGCAAACGATCAGTAGCAGCAAAAAGCCGCAGCCCCTCTACGCGCTGCGCAGCAGCAGCAGCAGCAGATCCTATGCCGCAGCCGAGCTCCAGCAACGAGAACCGTTCCCTGCTGCTGCAGCTGCTGCTGCAGCTGCTGCAGCTGCTGCACACGTTGCTCTGCCGGCTGCTGCTGCTGCTGCCGCCCATGCTCATGCTGCTGCTGACTTCTTGTCCCCTCTCAGACAGCTCCTCGTCTTCCTGCTGCTGCTGCTGCTGCTGCTGTTGCTGCTGCTGCTGCTGCACACTGGCGAGAAAGTCGGCTATCCAGGGCGCGCCTGGCGGCGGGCAGTCGGTGTCTGCTGCTGCTGCTACTGCTGCTGCTGCTGCTGCTGCTTCTCCGTTGCCGCTGCCGTTGCTGTCGGTGCTGCTGCTGTTCGTGCTGCCAACGTAGTTGCTGCTG
>NW_013541983.1:0-211 GCF_000499545.2 Eimeria tenella
AGCTGGCCTTGGGGTCACTTGTGGAAATTCGAACAAATAAAACTCCATTTTCAAAAACTGCACTTATTGCATCTTCTATTGCATTTGGCGGCAGCTGAAAACTTCTGCAGAAACCCCCAAAGTTCCTTTCCCGCAGCAAACTCTTCATCGTCTCCTCAGAGTCCGCAGCAGGCCGCGGACGCTCCCCTGCAGCAGCAGCAGCAGCAGCAAC
>NW_013541983.1:279-587 GCF_000499545.2 Eimeria tenella
CCCTACACAAACCCTAGGAGAGCCCCAGCTCGCCCGGCCACTGGAAAAACCCTGCATGAAGACCCGATTCAAACCCTCCCCCCACCAACAGTAGCAGCAAGCAGCAGCAGCAGCAGCAACAACAGCTGCAGCAGCACCGCTCGATCTACCCCTGCCCCACTACAGCAGCAGCAGCAACAGCAAAAGCAGCGCCCCCACCCCAATCCCCAGCACAGCAGCAGCCCCAGCACTAGCAACAGCACTCCCACAGCCTCCCGCCCAATCCCCCTCAGCAGCAGCAGCAGCAGCAGCAGCAGCAGCCCAGCAGA
>NW_013541983.1:687-1202 GCF_000499545.2 Eimeria tenella
TACACAGCTACGTGAAAACCCAAGGCCCTGGAGTTTCGAAACCGCTAGAAATAGAATTTACTCCAACGCTCACATTCGCTCAACCAGTTTTAATAACAAACCTAAACCCTGAACCCTAAAATGTGAGCCTTGAAACCTCAGACGTGAACCCTAAGCCCTAAACCCTAGACACTAAATTGGGCACTCCAGACACCTGGACCCTAAATAGCAAACCCTAAACCCTAGACCCTTATTTCTGGACTATTTCTAAACCCTAAAGCCAAAAATGCAAACCCTAAACCCTTTCTTTTCACCAGAAGCAGATTAAAACACTTAAGCCGCAACTGCACAGGCGAGCAAAGGCCGCGGGTCGAAAGGGTTTAGGGTTTAGGGTTTAGGGTTTAGGGGTCACCGGGGCCCTAGGCTGCAGGAAGCAGTTAATTCGCAGCCAAAAGGGCCCCCGCCCTGTTTGCTGCTGCAGTAAGCTGTTGGAGTGGGGGCCCTTGTTGCTGCTGCTGACGTTGCTGCTGATCCTG
>NW_013541984.1:0-308 GCF_000499545.2 Eimeria tenella
CAGCAGCAGCAAGGCAGAAGGAAACAGACTGACCAGCAGCAGCAAGACAAAAGGAGACAACTGAGCAGCAGCAGCAGCAGCAGCAGCAGCAGCAAAAAGGACACAGTGAAGAAGCAGCAGCAAGAAGGCAATTGAAGATACAAAAAGGGCCGCTGAGAAGCAAAATGAAAATAAAAAATAAAAAATAAAAAAAACAAAGAAAAAAGGAAAGCAGCAGCAAAAATGAAAAGAGACACAAGCTTAGAGAGAGAGGCTGCAGTAAACCAAAGAAAATCTGCAGCAGGGGCAGCAGCAACAGCAACAGCAGC
>NW_013541984.1:408-1056 GCF_000499545.2 Eimeria tenella
GCCAATTGCTGAGCAGTTTAAACCTGTTCTGGCTTACTGATTGCCTCGTGGGTCCTGTAGCTTATGTTGCTGCTGCTGCTGCTGCTGCTTCCCCCGCAGCTGCTGCAGCTAGCTTCCAGGTCCCCCTGGGGATTTATATCATCTGGGGGGCCCCCTAGGGCCCCCAAAGGCTTCTGGGGGCCCCCCAGGTGTCGTCCTGTAAGTGCTGCAATGAGGGGCCCCCCATCTGCTGCTGCTGCTGCTGCTGCTGCTGCTGCTGAAGGTCCCCTGTGGCTGCTGCTGCGGCTGAGCAGGTAGAGGTCGCTGTTCGTGCTGCTGCTGATGCAGCTCACGCAGCTGCTGCAGCTGCTGCGGTTGCTGCCTCCACTAACTCTGCTCTCCAGCGCCCGCCGCTGCTGCTGCTGCTGCTGCTGCTCCTGCTGGTGCTGCTCTCGCTGCAGCACCGCCGGGCCTGGCCCATCTGCTGCAGCGCCAGAAGAGTCTGCAACAGAAGCAGAAGGAGCAGCAGCAGCAGCACAGCTGCTGGAGGTGTGCTGCAGCAGCCTTTCCAGCGCAGCAGCAAGGCCCGAGTGGGGCGAGGCCGAGGCTGAGGGGCCCCCGGGGGGCCCCCGGGGCCCCTGGGGGCCCCCGGGGGCCCCCTGCTGCTCT
>NW_013541984.1:1120-1247 GCF_000499545.2 Eimeria tenella
TCTGCTGCAGCTTCCTGCGAGGCGCAGCAAAAGCTGAGGGTCTCGTGGGGCCCCTTGTCTGCTGCTAGGGGGCCCCCAGGGGGGCCTCCGGGGGGGCCCCCAGGGGGGCCCCCGGGGGGGCCCCCAG
>NW_013541984.1:1347-1799 GCF_000499545.2 Eimeria tenella
CATACCGTAAACTCTAAACCCTAAACCCTAAACCCTAATCCCAAAAACACTAAAGCATTAGCCCCTCAAGTAAGTCCAATGCATGCCTACCGCTTAGCAGCAAGCGCTGCAGCTTAGGGTTTAGGGTTTAGGGTTTAGGGTTTATCGCTCACGAGGTCTCTTGTGACTGGATGGCTTTGAGTGCTCAGGCCCTGGGTCTTGAGGTATGCTGCGTGCACGCGCAAGCCCTAAACCCTAAACCCTAAACCGTAAACCCTAAACCCTAAACCTTCAATCCCAAACCCTAAACCCTAAATCAGGGTTCTGGAGCATTGAGTCCTGAGAGCATAAAGTGATCCGAACCCCAACCCCTAAATCCGCGAGTGAGGCGTAAACCCCAAACCCTCCCTTAAACCCTAAACCCCAAACCCTAAACCCTAAACCCTAAACCCTCAAGCCTCACTAAACCATAA
>NW_013541985.1:0-196 GCF_000499545.2 Eimeria tenella
CTGCTGCAGCAGCAGCAGCGCAGCAGCAGCAGCAGCAGCAGCAGCAGCAGCAGGGGCTTTTCCTGCAGCAGCTGCTCAGGGAGGCCCCGCAGTACAGCAGCAAAGACAGCCAGCTAATGCGCCGAGACAGCAGCAAAATAGACCCTGGGGGGGCCCCCCGAAGCAGCTTCGGGGGGGGCCCCACGGGGGCCCCCCC
>NW_013541985.1:254-1427 GCF_000499545.2 Eimeria tenella
ACTTGAGTCTAGTGGGTGTACCCTCGTTGCTGCAGCTCAAGGCGCTGCCATCAAGGCGGCTTTCGCGCAGCAGCAGCAGCAGCAGCAGCAGCTGCAGCGGCATTCGAGGGATACGTGCTGACTCGAAGGCTGCTTTTCCTGAGTCTGCTGCTGCTCTTGCTGCTGCTGCTTCTGCTGTGGAAAGGCAGGCTGCTGCTGCTGTTGCTGCAAAACCAAAAGCAGCAGCAGGACCGGCAGCAGCAGAAACAGCAGCAGCAGCAGCAGCAGCAGTGGGACCGGCAGCGACAGCAGCAACAGTAGCGGCATCAGCAGCAGCAGCAGCAGAAGCAGCAGCAAAAGCGCTAACAGCAGCAAATTCCCCTGAAGACACAGCTGCTGCTGCTGCAACTGCTGCTGCAGCAGGGCTGCTGCTGCCCCCGCTGCTGCTCCCCACACACAGCCCTGGCTGCGGAAGCCCCTGGGGGCAGCAAACTTATCGGTCAGCTATTAATAGGGACCCCTCCCCGGGGGCCCCTGAGGAGGGGCCCCCTTGGGGGCCCCCAGGGGCCCCCAAGGGGCCCCCCAGGGGGGCCCCCATAGGGGGCCTCCCTTGGCGAACAGCGGGGGAGGGTTCCTGGAGAGACACGTCTATGATGCTTCCTGCTGCTGCTGCTGCTGCTGCTACTCCCGCTGTTTCGTCTGCTGCTGCTGCTGCTGCTGCTGCTGCGCGCCCGCGAGCCAGCTCAACAGCAAAGGGAAGAGGGGAGGCTGCAGCAGCCCCGGCGCAGCTGCCAAAGAAGAAGTCCGGAGCAGCAGCAACAGCAGCAGCAACAGCAGCAACAGCAGCAGCAGCAGCAGCACCTGCAGCAGCAGCAGCAGCAGCAGGAGTAGCAACAAAGGGCTCAGACCTCGCCAGGGCCCGCGGCTTTCTGCGCAAAGAAGGCGAAGCAACACAGCAGCAAACAGCTTCGCTGCTGCAGGGCCTAGCAGCAGCAGAAGCAGCAAAACAGAAAACTAGGAAGCAAATAAAGGCTTCCTGGGCCTTGAAAGCAGCACTTAAAGCCACCAAGGAGGCGCTGCAGCAGAAGCAGCAAACTCTGGAGGGCCCCACGCTCCTCACTGCCTTTGGAGAATACCAGCAGCAGCAGCAGCAGCAGCGGCAGCCGTTAAAGCTGCTCGTCAGGGCGGGTACGC
>NW_013541985.1:1462-1649 GCF_000499545.2 Eimeria tenella
CAGCAGCAGCAAGAAGAAGCAGCGCAAGGATCACCAAGGAAGACGGAAGACAAGTTTCCGCTACGGTCTCATAGTGCAGCAGCAGCAGCAACAGCAGCAGCAGCAGCAGCACAGCCAGCAACACCGTCCTGGCGACACGCAGCGTCGGCAGCAGCCCCTGCAGCAGCAGCAGCAGCAGCAGCAACAG
>NW_013541985.1:1689-2233 GCF_000499545.2 Eimeria tenella
CTTGCGTCGCGCGCAGGCTCCCAAGCGGCCCTCTCCCCAGCAGCAGCAGCAGCAGCAGCAGCAGCAGCAGCAGCAGGCCGCGCGAGCTACAAAGTGTGGGCGGAGCCGTGCTGCTGTCTGCGGCGAGTTGCTGTTTGTGTGGAGACAAGTGCTGCAATGAAGAGACACTTGGAAGCAGTGAAGCAGCAGCTGGAGCTGCTGCTGCTGCTGCTGCAGCAGCAGGAACATGCTCGTGTTGCAGTTGTTTGCTTCAGCGACCATGAGGTTCGGCAGCAGTAATTATAAAATATAAATATATAATTAAACAATCATCAAACAGATAAATATATAGTTTTTATTTATTTTTTCAAATAAAAATAAATGAATAAAAACTCTTAAACATTTTAAATTTATTTGCACTTTTGAAAAAAGCAAGTAAGTGCGGGTCTCCCCAAATACCACTTTGTCTCATTTGCCGCTGCTGCTGCTGCTGCTGCGGCTGCTGCTGCTGCTGCTCTGCTGCTGCTGCTGCTGCTGCGCAGGTGCGCGTGAGTCCGCCCTCGTG
>NW_013541985.1:2339-2462 GCF_000499545.2 Eimeria tenella
TCCCGAAATTAGGGTTTGGCGTTAGGGTTTAGGGGTTAGTTACGGTTTATCGTCAAGGCTCTATTCAGGGTTTAGGGTTTAGGGTTTAGGGTTTCATGTGGGTCCTTGGGTCCTGCTGCTGCT
>NW_013541985.1:2562-2900 GCF_000499545.2 Eimeria tenella
AAAGAATAAAAAATAAAAACGAAAAAAGAACAAAAAGCAACTTAGCCAAAAGAGGCACTTTGTGGGCACTGGCCATCTAGACAAACCCTAAACCCTAAACCCTAAACCCTAAACCCTAGACACTTTTTTAGGGTTTCGGATCTCCGGGCAGCTGACCAGTATTCCATGACAGCCTTTTTCTTTTGAATTAAAAAAGCATATTAAAAGCTGTTGGGGCGTTGCTGGGGTTTTGGGCTTCCGGGTGTAATAGAGTTTAGGGTTTAGGGTTTAGGGTTTAGGGTCTCCTGACTAAGCCCCGCTTGCTGTTTCCTTTGAAAGTACATAAGTTAATTGAAATC
>NW_013541986.1:0-218 GCF_000499545.2 Eimeria tenella
GATGAAGCGAATCTGCTGCTGCAGCCGCTCCCAAGCAGCAGCAAACTGCTTGTTTGGAGGCTCTATGGCAGCTAGTAAGTGCCGCACAAACATGGTTCTGCTGCGGGCCAAGGCCAGGGAAGGCAGTGGTCTGGTCTGGTCTTCCTGGACCACTCCGAGGAAGACGACGAGGGGAAAGGGTGCGGGGCCCCCGGGGCCCCCGGGGCCCCCGGGGCCCC
>NW_013541986.1:325-889 GCF_000499545.2 Eimeria tenella
CATATTCAGAAGCATCAGCAGATGCTGCTGCAGTTGATTCTGCTGCTGCTGCTCCTGCTGCTGCTGCTTCTTCTTCCCAGGACTTCGTCCCTGCTGTGGACTCCCGCTCATGTTCTGTTGCTGCTGACGATTCCGTTGCTGCTGCTGCTGCTTCTTCTTCACGCTCTTCCGCGGTTGCTGCTGCTTTTGAGTCTGCTGCTGCTGCTGCTGGTGCGCCCGCTTCTGCTGCTGCTGCTGCTGCTGTTTGTGGAGGCACTGCAACCGCTGCTGCTCCTCTCAAGTCTTCCTCTCCATCTGTTGCTGCTGCTGTTGCTGCTGGAAACTGATTTGCTGCTGCTCCGTCTCTTGGCTTTGCTGCGGCGTCCGCTTCTGCTGCTGCTGCATCTGAATTTGCTCCTGCTGCTGCTGTTTTTGCTGCTGTTGCATCTTCTTTAGCAAGCAGTTCTGAGTTTGCTGCTGCTGCTGATGGTCTTGCTGCTGCTGCATCTTCAGCCAGATGTGCTGCTGCCGCTCGCGCTGCTCCTTCTGCTTCTGCCTCTGCTGCTGCCGGTGGAATTGCTGCTG
>NW_013541986.1:1059-1253 GCF_000499545.2 Eimeria tenella
CAGCACACTGCTGCTGCTGCTACTGCTGTTGCTGCTGCTGCTGCTGCTGCTGCTGCTGCTGCTGCCCCTTTTCTTCCCACACATGCAGAATCTTCGCACGGGACTGCCGCTGCCTTCGCAAGTGCCGCTGCTGCTGCTGCCTTGTTGCTGCTGCTGCTGCAGCAGCAGCAGCAGCAGCAAAGACAAATCAAACA
>NW_013541986.1:1280-3070 GCF_000499545.2 Eimeria tenella
AATCAAACAACTGGGCGGCTTGAAGTCAGCGAAAATGAGACAGAGAAGCAGATGAATCGCGGCTGGCGCTATCGAGCGATCCCAGCCCGAACCCTAAACCCCAAACCCTAAACCCTAAACCCTAAACACTAAACCCTAAACCCTGAAATTAATCCAAGCCGCAACAATAACTTCTTTAAAAATCCAGATTTGAACCATTGGGGGACAACGGCACAGCCGCAGCGCTCCAGACGCTCTGCTGCTGCTGCTGCTGCTGCTGCTGCTGCTGCTGCTTGAAGCTTGGGGTGTATCGACACCGGAAGCCCTACGCAGGAATCCCTCCACTATAAGAAAATATAAAAGATCCTAAATATATCATTGCAGCACTCAATAAATGAGTGCATAAATAAAATTAGGGTTTAGGGTTTAGGGTTTAGGGTTTACGGTTAGGGTTTTATGCAGCGGCCGAAGGGATGCGACGACAGAACCACCAACCTGAACCCTGAACCCTGAACCCTGAACCCTAAACCCTAAACCCTAAACCCTAGACCTAAGCGCTAAAAGAATTTGCCGTTTTAAAAGCAGTTTGTCGCAAAAATTGCCAAAGCATTAAGGTGTAACACTTGCCGCTAAACCCTAAACCCTAAACCCTAAACCCTCGAAACACGAAACCCTAGCGACCTCCAACCCCAACACGCGGAATCGCCCAAGCCTCACGAGCCCCAGGCCCTCCTCTGTCGAGGGTTTAGGGTTTGGAGGCTAGGGTTTAGGGTTTGGAATTGAGGGTTTAGGGTTTACTTCAGGGTTTACGGCTTGCCGCTAACAACTTTGCGTCCAGGGTTTGTGGTTGCGGCCGAGGGTTTAGGGTTTAGGGTTTAGGGTTTAGGGTTTGGTGAGCCTCACGCACAATGCCCAGACCGTGCTTGGGGGCAAGGGCCCGAGCTTTCAAAGACACAGCAGCAGCAGCAGCAGCAGCGGGAGCTGCAGCAGCAGACGCAGCAGTAGCAGCAGGTGCAGCAGCGGAAAGCGCAGCCGCAAAGGATGCTGCAGCAGCCGCAAAGGATGCTGCAGCAGCCGCAGCAGCAGCAGCATCACCAGGCAGTGCACCAGCAGACCTCCCAGCAGCAGCAGCAGCAACAGAAGCAGCAGCAGACACTGACTTTTCGTGGCTGGAAGCAGCAGCAGCAGCAGCAGCAGCATCAGCAGATTTGTCTAGTGAGGCCCTGCAGCAGCAGCATTTTGACACAGCTGCAGAGCTGCTGCTGCAGCAGCAAACTTCCCCCATTGGAGGCGCCCCTTCAGACAATGGGGGCCCCTTGGGGGCCCCCCAGCTGAACCTGCTTCCCCCTAAGGGGGCCCTTGGGGGCCCCCCTGGGGGCCCCTCTGGGGGCCCCTCAGGGGGCCCCCCTGGGGTCCCCATGGGGGCCCTCCAAAAGGCTACAGATTTACAGCAGGGGCCCCTTGGGGGCCCCCCTGAGGGCTCCCCCGAGGGGCCCCCTGAAGTACCCTTTTGGTGGCCCCTTGAAGACCCTTTTGGGGGGCCCCTTGAAGATGATCTTGAAGGGGCCCCTGAGTACCCTTTTGGGAGGCCCCCTGAATACTTTCTGGGGGGCCCCCCTGAGTACCCTTTTGGGGGCCCCTTTGAGTACCCATTTGGGGGGCCCCCTGAGAACCCATTTGGGGGGCCCCCGGGGGGGCCCCTCGAGGACTGCTTGTGGGATCCCTCAGTAGACTTTTTTGGGGGCCCCATTGGGGGGCCCCCTGGGGGGCCCCCTGGGGACCCCCCTGAGGGGCCCCTCGGGGGGCCCCCT
>NW_013541986.1:3170-3343 GCF_000499545.2 Eimeria tenella
TTATTTTTATTGCTTTTGAACTCTTTATTTTAAATTTAAATTTAAATTCAAAAAGGTCAAAAAGAGGAAACAAGACATATGAGCTTCATGTGTACGGATATCTAGGGTTTAGGGTTTAGGTTTTAGAGTTTAGGGTTTAGGGTTTAGGGTTTGGGGTTTAGGGTTTAGCAGCA
>NW_013541986.1:3443-3612 GCF_000499545.2 Eimeria tenella
GATTTAAATAAAAAGAAAAAAGGAAAACAAAGGGGCCCCCTTTTGCCTCCAGATAGAGGAGATTTGCTCCGCAGCAGCAGCCCCAGAACCCCCAAGAATAGGCCTCAAAGCAGCAGCAGCAGCAGGAGCAGCAGCAGCAGCGAGGAGCAGCAGCAGCAGCAGCTGCTGC
>NW_013541987.1:0-2212 GCF_000499545.2 Eimeria tenella
AATTTAATTTAGTTTTTATTTTTAATTGAATTTAAGTTAGTTTTATTTATTTGAATTTATTTTTCTCCCTTTAAATCAATTTAATTAATTCAATTAGTTTAATTTAGTTTAGTTTTTATTTTTAATTGAATTTAGTTTAGTTTTATTTATTTGAATTTATTTTTTGCGGTTTTTGGCTTTTCCTTTTTGCTGCTTTCTTCTTTTTGATTTCCAAATAATTCTTTTTGAATTTTAATTAATTCTATTTGAATTTTAATTAATTCTTTTCGAATTTTCATTAATTATTTAATCACATACCAATTAATTCTTTTCAATGTTCAATTAATTCTTTCTAACATCTATTTAATTCCTTTTATTTATTCAATTTTAAATTCAAATTAAATTAATTCAATTTAAATTTAAAATTTCTCTTTTTGCTGCAGGCAGCAGATTTGAACTATCTTCATCTTTTGGCCCTCAGGCAAAAACTGGCCCGCGGCAGAGGCTTCGAGTCTTGGGCAGCTTTTGCACAAAGGTGCAGCTTGCTGCTGCTGCTGCTGCTGCTGTTGCTGTTGCTGCTGGTGTTGCTGCTGTTGCTGCTGCTGTAGTCGCTGCTGCTGGTGTTGCTGTTGCTGCTGCTGCTGGTGTTGCTGGTGTTGCTGCTGCTGATGTTGCTGCTGCTGGTGTTGCTGCTGCCCCTGTTAGTTCTTGCTACTGCTGTTGCTCGTGCCCCTTCTGCTGTTGCTACTGCTGTTGCTGCTGTTGCTGCTGTTGCTGTGGCTGTTGTTGCTGCTGCTGTTGCTGTTGCTCTTGTTGATGCTACTGTCGTTCCTGCTCGTGTTGCTGTTGTTGCTGCTGTCGTTGCTGCTGCTGCTTCTGCTGCTGCTGCCTTGGCGCTGCGGCGTCGTTGCTGCTGCTGCTGGTGCTGCTGCTGCTGCTGCTGCTCCTGCAACTTCAGCAGCTCTTGTTGCTGCTTCTGCTGCTGGTTTCTTCGCTGCTGTACCAGCAACAACGAAACGTGCTGAGTACGCACCTCAGAGCTTAGGGTTTGTGAGTTAGCATTTAGGGTTTGGGTTTAGGGTTTAGGGTTTAGGGTTTAGGGTTTGCGTTTGCGGGCCAAGGGAAGGCATATTGCGAACTCCCGCTGCAGTGTCGACATTTCTGGAGCGAATTGAGTCAGCGCTGGAGGTGGGCCTAAACCCCAGCCGCCAAAACCCTAAGCCCTAAACCCTAAACCCCAAACCCTAAACCCTTATTTGCTGCGTTTCTGGGGCCACTCAGCTGCCGCTGGAGCGAGAGCTGCAGCAAATGAAAGCAGCAGCAAAACTGCTTCCAGAAAAGTTTAAAATTGAAGGCGAAATAAACCCTTGGGATGTTCCTTTCCTGATGGAGTGCCACGCGCTGCAGCAAGGACGCAACAGGCAAACCCTAAACCCTAAACCCTAAACCCTAAACCCTAAGGCCTGCGTTACAGCTTGCGCAGACGCAGCTGTGTCATTCCCGGTTGAGTTTGACTCAAACTCAAAACCCTTTAAAGTAGCTGTTGGAGTCTTTTTCACGGGCCATGGCTCGAAACCCTAAACCCTAAACCCCAAGCCCTAAACCCTAAACCCTAAAGCGTGCTTTGCCTAGCCAGGTTTTGTTCCCCTTCGCCAGCCATGGTTGCCTACCAGTGATTAGCTGAGGCCTCAGACTGAGAATTTTCGACTTACGACCTAAGATATGGTTCGCAGGCTTGAGGGTTTAGGGTTTAGGGTTTAGGGTTTAGGGTTTGGCTTCAGGCCTTCTGAGCCTCAGCGACTAAGTCTTGAGACTGTGTGGAGACGGGCAGTCGAGCTGTTGGAGAAGATGACAGGGTTTACGTTGACGCCAACTCTTCCCGCCCCAGGTGAGTCGAGGGTTTAGGGTTTAGGGTTTAGGGTTTAGGGTTTAGGGTTTAGGGTTGAAGGCCTAGAGTTGGGGGCCCGGTATGAATGCTGTGGACGGCAAACGCCTGCAGCCAGCAGTTAATATCATGATGTGGGCACTCCGAGACTTAAGTAAAGGGTTGAGGGTTTAGGGTTTAGGGTTTAGGGTTTAGGGTTTAAGGTTTAGGGTTTGAGGACCTGCTGCAGTCGAGACGTGGCACTGGAGCGTTCTCAAGTTTGAGCTGCGCCCAATTGATAAGGCTAGGGGGGCCCCTGGGGGCCCCTGGGGGCCCCTTGGGGGCCCCCGGGGGCCCCCCCGGGGGGGG
>NW_013541987.1:2236-3003 GCF_000499545.2 Eimeria tenella
TGAGCCTAAGGCTTGAGCTAGCTAAATGCCGCGACATGTAAATTGGAATAGAAGGTTTAGCTATATAGGCTTTTGGGGGCCTTCAGTAGGTGAACAATTTGCCATTTGGGAGTTCTTTTGGGCGGGGTTTAGGGTTTAGGGTTTAGGGCTTAGAGTTTAGGCAACGAATGCCTTTGCTTCTTCTTCGTTCATTTGGAGAAAAAATGCGGGAAAGACTCAATTAAATGGAATAAAGAAACAAAAGTGGAAAGTTTAACATCAGAAGATCGTGAATATTGGATTTATGCCTTTTGCACATTCCCGTACAACAGTGGTCAAGGTCGTCGGGTGTACGTACACCGCAGTGCGCGCGCGCGTGAAAGCGCGAAAAAACGAAAAAAGGAAATTAAAATAAATTTAACTTTTGTTGCGGAAGTATATTTAATGATAGCAGTTCTAAAGAAGTGCTAGGCTTGCAAAGAGACCGCTGGTTAAGCCCGAAACCTTCCGTTCTTCCTGGTTAGAGAGGGCTGCTTGGCTTCAAATTAAAGGCTAGAAAAGCGAAAGAAAGCGACTTTAAAGCTGCTCGTAAGAACTTGAAAAATAAGAGGGCTTCAAAGAAAGATCTCAAATTTCATTTGGCGTTCGTTTAGTGTTCTAATTCAAATAGTTGAATAGCGGCGACACACCTGAATGAGCCGCGGAGAGGCGAAGTGGAAACCTGCATTAAAATGGCATCATCAGAGCTCGTTTGAACGCTATTTTCAAACATTTTTGCAATTTAGTTC
>NW_013541987.1:3017-3588 GCF_000499545.2 Eimeria tenella
GCCAGCTCCCCAGATCCTCCCAGCGAGCCCGCCACCCAACTAGCCAGCTGTGTTCATAGCCACCTATCCAGCTATCTATCCAGCTAGCTATCTATCCAGCTATCCGTCTAGCTAGCTAGCTAGCTAGCCAGCTAGCTAGCTAGCTAGCCACCCAGCTAGCCACCCACCCCCCCTCTCCCACCGACCCAAACACTCACCCCCTTCACCAAACGCCGCCCACCAAATAAACCATTCAAACAAACAGCAAATCGAATCAAACAACCAACCAACCAAACAAACAAATAAATAAAAATTAATTAATTAATTAATTAATTAATTAATTATTAATGCTGTTTGCAGTGACCTTCGTGGGCCTCATGGGGCCCCCCAAGGGCCTCTCTGTGGACGGGGGGCTGGTGACTTGGGCGTTTGTCTTTGCTGCTCTTTTGGGGACTTCTTGGGGCTGCAACGAAGTCACTTACCAGGCTTTGGGGGCCCAAATGACTTTTGATTACGATGAAAGAACCAAACTACAGGTCTCCTGCTGCTGCTGCTGCTGCTGCTGCTGCTGCTGCTGCTGCTGCGGCTGCGG
>NW_013541988.1:0-212 GCF_000499545.2 Eimeria tenella
CTGCAATGGCGACAGGAAGATGTGCTGCTGTACGAGCAGCACGAGCTGCTCAGGCAGATCCACGAGAGGATCCTTCGGCTGCAACACGGGCGGAGGCAACGTCTTCATGCGCAGGAGCGCATGCAAGAGCAGCGCGACAGCTTCCTTCCACATATACTGCTGTTGGACAGCCCAGTGGCTGTTCTGTCGCCTGTGAAAGAGGCAGCAGCGGC
>NW_013541988.1:312-468 GCF_000499545.2 Eimeria tenella
GTGCAGCAGCTTCTGCAGCTGTTACTGCTATTGGGCCTACCACAGTTTGCGGCGAAATTGGCACTTGCAGATTTGTTTGAGGAAGCTGGGCTCTGCGCCTTGGGAGCCATTGGCCAGAGGAGACTAGAGGAATGGGAAGCAGCACACGCGATAGTC
>NW_013541988.1:495-1752 GCF_000499545.2 Eimeria tenella
TCCTTCGCGGATGCATTGTGATGGCTGCAGTTTGATGTGGCTCCGGGTTATCCCCGAGAGCAGTAGTAGTAGTGACCACGGTTGCAGTTGCTGCGCCGCAGCTGGGTGCAAGGGGGGGACCCCTGGAAGGGATTTGATTGCGAATGCGCAGCGTCGACAGCAAGAGCAGCAACAAGAGGAGGTATCTGATTCCTCTGGTGGAATAGAGACGGAAGATAGTGCTAACACGGCAGCAGTAGCAAAAGGCAGGGGTACCTCAAGGCGAATGTCGACGACGGAGGCAACAATTGCAGCAACAGCAGCTAAGCCACTCCGGTGCAAACGGCCCTTACGAGCAGCAGCGGCAGGAGAACGAGGCTCTGCGGGGTTGCAGAGCAGTCCGACGCCGTCAGGGAGACGCAGCAGCAAGAGACTGGCAGCGGCGAAGGGAGGTGCAGGTGCGGCTGGCGTTGCTGCCCGTGTCGTCCTTCCCATTGCGCGGCCGCAGCCTCGCAGGTCCAACAGCAGCAGCAGGAGCGGAAGCAGTAGCAGCAGAAACGGCAGCAGCAGTAGCATTACTGCTCTGCGAAGGGACAGCGACCGCATAAAGTCAGACACGGCAGCACCGCCAGAAGCAGACAGACCTGGCAATGCAGTTGCCGTTGGTGCTGCAGAGTGGCCTCCAGCCGAAAGTCTTCAGCTTGGATCACTAACGATTGTAAGCGTCCGACAATGGCTGCGTCACTTGACCGGCGATTCGCTGGAAGAACAACAGCGAAGACAGCAGCTAAAGCAGAAGCTGCCACTAAGTGCAGAGGAGAGCCACCTTTATGCAGTTGCTGCGAGGAACCGCTGCGTCATGCCAAAGGAATCGTTGCCGCTGCTGCTGTGTGTCACGAAGAGTGACAACCTGCCCGGGATCCCAGGGGCTTTGGGCGCCAGTAGCAGTTGCAGGAGGGACAACAGCAGCAACGGCAGCGCAGCAGCAAGAGTTGCAGCAGCAGCGGCAGCGGATGTGGGGTCGTCAGAGCTCGACGCTGCTGCTGCTGCGGTGTTTGCAGATGCTGGAGTTGCCGCGGCACATCCAGTTGCCAGCGCAGCACCAGGCCGTGGGCTGTCGCAGCGAGCAACGTCGCAGCGCCTGGGCGATGCAGGCGAACCAACGCAGGTCGCGGGGGACACTGCAGCTCGCAGCAGGAACTTTATTATTCCCAACAGACACGCTGTTTTGTTTTCATTACGTGGCCGTTGCATTAGTAGCAACAGCTTGGCGAATAC
>NW_013541989.1:0-4719 GCF_000499545.2 Eimeria tenella
CCCCAAAGTGGGCCCTAGGGGGCCCTAACGGAGGCCCTTGGGGGCTACAAAGGAGATAACAAAAGGCCCAAAAGAAATACTAAGAGGCCCCTCAGCAGACACTTAAGGAGCTGGTGCTGCTCTTATGACATCATCTATGGCCGTCACGATGTAGTCCACGTTGCTGTGGTTGACGCCCGCCTGCGCGCACACTCAGGCCTAAACCCTAAACCCTAAACCGTAAACCCTAAACAGTAGACTCGTAGCTCTAAGTGTAAGCCGTAAGGGCTGGCCCTAAGTCCTGAACCACAGCCCTACGCTGTTCCCCATAACCCCAAACCCTCATCCTTAACACCAAACCCTAAACCCTAGCCCTGGACCCCAGCCCTAAACCCTAAACCCTCGCCTGAAACCCTAAACCCTAACCCCAGGTCCCGACACACCATGCTGATGCGGCCATTCTTCAAAAGGTAAATGTGCCACTTGCTTGTTAAAAGTTCGCACTGCTCAGCTGCACAAAAAAAAGATAAAAGAAAATAAAAAGAGACAAATGGAAACAGAAAAAGACAGATTAGTCTTCGTTTTTCTCTTCTCTATTTGTCTCTCTTATTTATTTTTCTTCCTGCTTAGTGTTCATCTCTATTTTCTTTATCTTCTTATTGATCTCCATCCGTTTCTCTATCTCCAACCTGTCGGAGGGTTTAGGGTTTAGGGTTTCCGGGGGCCCTTTAGGGCCCTTCCGGGTTTAACGTTTATCGTTGGGTTTGCGTGCGCAGTCTAGGGTTTAGGGTTTCAGGCCTACGACAGACCGCTACATTTATGAGCGCCACCCGAGCTTTAGGCTCTAGACTTTAGGGTTTTAGGGTTTAGGGTTTAGGTTCTGGGTTTTAGGGTTTAGGCTTCAGGGTTTAGGCTTTAGAGTTTAGCGTTTAGACTTTACGTGTCAAGACAAAGGCCTTAGGGTTGGGGCTTCAGAACTTAAACGCTAGGGTGCGCGCTCTAGGGCGTAAGGCGTAGTTAGGGTTTAGGGTTTAGGGTTTAGGGTTGGGGTTTACGGGTGAGTCCTGTGAAGGAGAACATGCCGACTTGTTGGGTGATATGTTTCCAGTTTCCAGGGGTTTGTTTGCCTTCAAGTTTGTTCCTGAGGAGCTGCCTCATGTTCTTTATTCTCTGGGAAATGGCACTGAGTTCTTTTTCCCACTGAGTCCGCAGGGGGCCCCCCCCCAGTACCCTCGCCAGCACGAGGGCCCCGTGCAGCGGCGGGCTGCTGTAGGCCCTGCGGGCCAACGCCTTCAGCTGCGACAGCACGGGGGGCCCCTCGAGGGGCCCCCCGCAGACTGCATGCAGCGCGCCTGCGCGTTCGCCGTAAAGCCCCAAGTTTTTGGCGAAGGACTGGGCCACGAAAAAGGGAAGTTTCACACTTTTGCAAAACAGCCGAACTCCAAAAACATCCTTTTCCAACTCCCCAGACCCAAAGCCCTGGTACGCGCAGTCCAGCACGGCCAGCAGCTTCCGCGAGCCGCACACGCCGGCCACCCGTGACCACTGGTCATGGCTCAGGTCCATCCCTGCACCAGCAGCAGCAGCAGCAGCAGCAGCAGCAGCAGGTTGGGGGGCGTGGGAAAGGGAGGAGAGACACGCAGAGGATCAGGTAACGGAAGACACATGCTGGAGCCAGAGAATTAAACTGCCCATATTACCAGCAGCAGCAGCAGCAGCAACAGCAGCAACAGCAGCATACAGTCCTGACAGCAGCAAGAACAGAGCACACAGTAACACCAGCTGCAGCAGCAGCACGAGCACCAGTAGCAGCATCCAGTAGAATTACCCACAAGCAGAGCAGCAGCAGCAGCAGCAACAGCAGCACAAGCAGCAGCAGCACAGTCTTGACAAAAAAGCGGATCATCCAATTCCAAAGCTGCTTTGAGAAGATCTGGGATTGTAACATCCGAGGGTTTAGGGTTTACGGTTTACCAGTCGGGTTGTGTGCGCAGACATGCAAAACAACAACCGAATTTTCAGGGGCCTCTTCAAGGGTTTTGATCATGCCCTCAAAATCAACGCCTCTCGTAACCTGTGATAGCAAACCCTAAACCCTAAACCCTAAACCCTAAACCCTAAACCCTTAAGGCACCGAAGCAAATCCATCAGCCGACGCACCCAAAAGCCACTTTCCAGAAATAATTCCAAACAACCACACCGAAGAAAAGCCGTAGACCCTAACCCTAAACGCCAAACCCTAAACCCTAAACCCTAAACCCTAAACCCTAAACCCTAGCCGCACCGGATCCCAATAAGGGTACTCGCGAATCGTGAGACCCGCGCCAGGCCCGAAGACATTGTGGTGGTTTGACCAGGTGGGTTTGCTCAGGTACACGTACTGCGAAGCAAACCCCAAACCCTAAACCCTAAACCCTAAACCCGAAACCCTAAACCCTAAACACTAAACCCTGAACCCTGTGTCCTCAGCCCTCAACGCCGAACTCACAACCCTAAACCCTAAACCCTGAACCCTAAACCCCAAACCCCAAACCTGAACCCCCCACCTAAACCCTAAACCCTAGACCCTAAACCCTAAACCCTAAACCTCGCGCACGCGAGCAGTCGGCACGAAGTGACGAATGAATTCTCCCGCGAGCCTCAAAGCTCCTGTCCCCGAAAGGGTTTGGAGAGAAACAATTCTTCCTGCTGCTGCAGCAGCAAGATCTTCGCCGAACAGCAGCTTTTGCGTCAGCTGCAAAAACAAAAATTAAAATAAATGAAATTAAAAGAAATTGAAACAATAAAAAGAAGTAAACAAAGACAAAAGAAATAAAAAAGAAGCAAAAAGGGACAAAGGAGATACACAAAAGAAACAAAATGGATGGGCCCAGATCTGCATGCACAAGCACAATAAAGCCATGTTAGCTGCAGCAGCAGCAGCAGCAGCTGCTGCAGCAGCAGCAGCTGCTGCAGCAGCAGCTGCTGCTGCTGCTGTCGCTGCTTCGGCTGCTCCTGCCACTACTGCAACTGCCGCTGCTTCTACGACTACTGCTGCTGCAGCTACTGCTGCTGCTGCTAGTACTGCTGCTGCTGGAGTTGCAACTGTTGCTGCTGCTGCTGCTGCTGCTGCTTGCCTCTTTGAGTTCTGGCAGTCCGTCTATGGGCAAATACTCCTTGTTGACTGTGGGGTCGCTCATGATCTGCTCCTCCGCCATGCGCACAGCCCTGAGAAAGAAACCCTAAACCCTAAACCCTAAACCCTAAACCCTAAATCCTAAATCCTGTATGTCGCCGGCTTCGATACATATACCCATACAGATAAATGTGCAATAAATGTGAGTACAAAAATAAAAGTAAAAATAAAACACATAAATTAAAATTTAAAAAGAAATTTAATGTGAGTCTGAAAGTAGAAGAAAGAATAAAAAATAAAACAGATAGACCGGAGGCGCCTGCAGCAGCAGCAGCAACAGCAGCAGCAACAGCAGCAGCAGCAAAAGAAGGCCAAAGAACAATTTAAATGTGGAGCGGAAAAAGCACAATTCTTTGTTTTGCAGCTGCAGCCGCGGCCTTCTCCACTCCTGCTGCTGCCAGCACTTCCGCTGCAGCAGCAACTGCAAAAGCAGCTGCTGCTGCAATAACACCTGCTGCAGCAGCTGCTGTTGATGCCGTTTCCGCTGCTGCAGCTGCAACACCTGCTGCTGCTTCAGCAGCAGCAGCTACAGCTAATTCTACCTCAGCAGCCACAGCTACTGTGGCTGTTGCTTCAGTAGCAGCACCTACTGCCGCTGCTGTTTTACCAGCAGCAGCCACTGCCGCTGCTGCTTCACCACCGGCAGCTGCTGCACCAGCAGCTGCAGCAGCAGCAGCAGCTGCAGCAGCAGCAGCAGTAGCGGGGACCTCACTTGAAGACGTAGGGTTTTCCATCTTCAGTCCTGTAGGCCCCAACCCCCAAATCCACCTTTTTAGGGTTTTGGTCTTCTTTGAAGGCCTGGGCAAGCCCTAGAATGGGGTCTGGGGGCGCCAGGGGCACAGCAGCAAACAGCGACATCGCAGCAGCAGCAGCAGCAGCAGCAGCAGCGGCAGCAGCAGCAGCAGCAGCAGCGGCGGGGGAGGCGAAGGGGCGGACGGGAAAGGGGAGGGAGGAGGGAGCCGCAGGGGGTGGTGCAGCACGGGAGAATGAGCAGCAGTAGCAGCAGCAGCAGCTGGAGGCGCGAGGCTGCCGCGGGTACTGGCAGCTGGAACAGCTGCAACAGAGGCTCTACGGGGAGAAATAAACCAAATAATTCAAATAATATTATAAAATAAATAAATCAATTAAATTAAAATCCAAAAATATCTTATTTGTGCCGACAGACAGACGCAGCTAACCGTCTGGGCACACCAGGAAGCAAGGGGGGGCCCCCAGAGACCCAGGGGCCCCCCCCCCAAGGGGTCTCGAGACCCCTGCAGGAGGCCCCTGAGGGCCCCCTAGGGCCCCCAGGGGGCCCCCAGAATCATAAAAGGTAGAAAGTGTGTTAAAGTCTTTTAAATTAATTCAGAATAATCCTTTTTTTGGTGGAGAGAGCCGATGGGGGGCCCCGGAGGCCTGGGGGGTTGGGAGATCTCGAGGAGATAAAACACAAAGGGAAGATAATTCAAAAAGATAAAAAGATTAAAGATTTGTTTTTAAATGGATATATGCAGCAAGAGAGACACCAAAAGTTCGCTGCGGAGAGGCCTCAAAGTAGAAGGACTCAGTGACTCTGCCTGCTGCAG
>NW_013541989.1:4819-8796 GCF_000499545.2 Eimeria tenella
CCACTTGGGGACCTCTAGGGGCCCAACTGGGGTCCCCCTTGGGGCACTCTGGAGGTTTTGGGGGTTTTGGGGGTCTCTGAATGGGTACTGGGGGCCCCCGGAGGCCCTGGGAAGTCTCCAAGGGTCCTGGGGGCCCTGCGGGGCCCTGGGGGTTTCAAAGTTTCTAGGGGTCTTCGGGGGTCTCTAAAACTCCGGGAAGCTCTCGAAGTCCCCGGGAAGCTTTAGTATCCTTGGGGGCCCCTGGGGCCCCCCAGAGAGCCTTCAAGGCCTCTGTGGGGCCCCCACCCTTGGCCTTCGTGTTTCTATGGGACCCTAAAAGCTCTCGGGGGCCCTCAGGGAACCTGGGGGGCCCCAAAAGGCCTCGGAGGCCTCTGGAGGCCCTGCGGGGCTTTGGGGGCCCCAGGGTTGTGTTGCTTTTGCTGTACCCTGGGGCCCCAAAAAAGCCCCATCAGGGGTGCCCTAGGGGCCCCACGCTCCAGGGGCTCCACGGGAACTTAGGGACCTCTAGAGGGCCCCCGGGGGCCCTCAGGGGCCCCCAAGAGCCCTTAGGGGCCCCCAGAGGCCCTTAGGGGCTTCCGAACCCCCATAAGTTCCCAGGGCATTCTGCGGGCTTCAGGTCCCCTAGGGGCCCCCGGGAGCCCCAGGGGCCCCGGGGGCCCCAAAGCCCCGGGGCCCCAGGGCCCCGGGGCCCCCAAAGGCCCCAGGGCCTAAGGTTTAGGGTTTGAGGCTTGGGTCTCGTGGGCACTCCTCTAGCTAGCCGTTGAAACCACCAGGGCCCTTAGAAGCCAAAACCCTAAACCCTAAACCCTAAACCCTAGGGGTATGAATTGCGGTGGTTTGGGACGCTTTATGCGCACGACGCCACTCGCCGAGGAGCGTAGCTAGCTAGCTAGCAACGCAGCTAGCTAAATAGCTAGCTAAATAGCTAGCTAGCTAGCTAGCTACCTGACTAGCTATCTAGCTAGCTAGCTTGTTATCTACGTACGTACCTAGCTGGCTAGCTAGGTAGCTAGCTAGGCAGCTACACAGCTCGAAGCATTGCTGGCTAGCTGGCCATTCCAAGGCGGGGTGCGTGTACATAGCCCCCCAGCTAACCAGCAACTTAGCCACAGAGCTAGCTATCTAGCTAGCTAGCTAGATGGCTAGATAGCTAGCTAGATAGCTAGTTGTGTGACTAGATTGCTGTGTCAGAAGAAGACGGAGCAGCTGCACGTGCTGCTGCTGCTGCTGTTGTTGTTGCTGCTGCTGCTAGTGTCTCATTGCCTCTTTCTTTGGCCAAATGTTCTTCTGGGCCCCACTGGCAGGCTACAGGATGTCTGCAGGCGAAGGACTCTGCTGCAGGGAGCAGCAGCAGCCGCAGCAGCAGCGAATGCAGCAGCAACTGCCGCAGCGGTAGCACCAGCAGCACTAGCAGCAAGTGCAGTGCCAGCCACAGAATCTTTCGCTGCAGCTGTGTCATTTTAGCCTTAGCAGCATGTGCTGCAGCAGCAGCTGCTGCAGCAGCAGCTGCTGCTGCAGCAGCTGCTGCATTAAGGACTTCTCTAGCAGTCACTGGAGAAACGCTTGATGAGGCAGTGTTAGCTGCAGCAGCAATATTTGCTGCGGCAGCAACAATGCCTGCTGCCGCAGTTGCTGCTGCAGCAGACAGCAGCTGTTATTTCAGCAGCAACTGCTACGGAAGCTGTTGCTGCAGTAGCAATTGCAACTGCAGCACACACACGATCTGCTGCAGCTCCTGCTGCAGCAGTAATTTAAACAGCTCATTCATTCAGCCACCGCAGAGCCTTAGCTACTGCTGTTCACAAATGCAGCAGCAGCAGCTGCAGCAGCAGCAGGATCGCGCTGCTGCTGCTGTTTGCTGCTGCTACAACTCCTCAAGGACACTGGTTTCCGTGCGCTTGGCTAGCTGGCCAAGTTGGTCTAGGGCTCTGCCGCTAGCTAGCTGTTGCAGGTCCTGCTGCAGCTGCTGCAGCTGCAGCTGGCTGTGCTGTGCATTCCTAGAAAGCCACTGCAGCATGTCTGCTGCGCTGCGGTCGCCATCGTACTGCAACGGCTGCTGCTTCGAGCCCGCACGGAACAGCAGCAAAGTGGGGTAGCCTGGCAGCAGCAGCAGCAGCAGCAGCTCATCATCATCATCGTCAGCAGCAGCAGCTTACCATCCTCATCCACAGCAGCAGCAGCAGTAGCAGCAACAAAGGCAGCAGCAGCAGCAGCAGCTCATCATCATCATCGTCAGCAGCAGCAGCTTACCATCCTCATCCACAGCGGCAGCAGCAGCAGCAGCAGCAGCAGCAACAGCAGACCTGAAAGGTTGATTCCGTCGATTTCGTTGAGTGTGGCGTCGATTTTGGCCAAAACTAAAGAAGATCTTCTCCCCACAATTTCGGCGACGCGTTTAAATGCAGGTTCCATTTTGCGGCAGTGCCCGCACCTGAAGGCCCGAGGGTTTAGGGTTTAGGGTTTAGGGTTTAGGGTTTAGGGTTTAGGGTTTAGGGCGGAAAAGGGCTTAGGCGTTAGGGTTTGTAGTTCACGGCTAGTGCCTGGGGTTTAGATTCAGGGTTCAGGAATCACTGTTTAGGCTCAGGGTTTAGGATCAAGGGTTTTAGGTTTAGGGTTTAGCGTTTAGGGTTTAGGGTTTGGGGTTTAGGGTTTGGGACTTGCCAGGGGGCGCCGAAGGCTATGAAGACGTCGTGTGGGGAGTCGATGACTTCAGCTTGGAAAGTCAGGCCCACGATGGTTTTGACGGGGCCTGAGGGTTTAAGTAAATAAATAAATAGGTAGGGTTTAGGGTTTAGGGTTTAGGGTTTAGGGTTTAGGGTTTAGGGTCCAGGTTTAGGGTTTGGGGGTTAGGGTTTCAAATGCGCACAAGTGGGGAGCTGGAGGCTCAGAAATGCCACCAGCAGCGGCTAGCCAAGCAGCTAGCTGCCCAGCTAGCTGTTCAGCTAGCTATTCAGCTAGCCGTTTAGTTAGCTGCTTAGTTAGAGTTTATTGGCCTAGCTAGCTAGCTACCTAGCTGCCTGTCTAGCTACCTGAAAGACTACATAGCTAGCTACCTAGCTAGCTACTAAGGTGGCTGTTTGTCTAGCTGCTGCTGCTTAGCTTTTGGCTAGCTGCGAGATAGTTCAAGCGCTAGCAGCTAGCCAGCTAGCTAGCTAGCTAGATACCTAGAAAGCTAGCTAGCTAGCTAGCTGCTAGCTCATTGCTAGCTAGCTGCCTGGCTTGCTGCTACCTAGCTAGCCAGTAGCTAACTTGTGGCTAGCACAATGGCTAGCTGTCGTCTGGCTGCTAGCTAGCTAGCTATTTGGCTCTCTCGCTAGCAGCTAGCCAGCCGGCTAGCTAGCCAGATAGCCCGAGAGCCAGCTATCTACCTAGCTAACTAGCCAGCTAGCTAACTAGCTAGCTAGCCGCCTAGCTAACTTGCTAACTAGCTTACTAGCTTACTAGCCAACTAGCCAGCTGGCTAGCTAGCTAGCTAGCTAGCTAGATAGATAGATAGATAGATAGATAGCTCACCTGTGTTTTGGCTAGCTGGGGGAATGGGCTCGCTGTTGGTGTAGGGGACCAAACGGCCATCGAGGAACTCTTTAGCAAAGGCCCGAATGTACTGCAGCAAATAAAAAAATGAAAAATAAAAAATTAAAAAAATAAATAAATAAACAAATAATAAAAAGAAAAAAAGAAAAAGAGAATTAAAAAAGGATAAAGAAGGTGCAGAAGAAGAGACACAAAAGAAAAGAAATTAATTCGGACTTTTTCTGCTTCTTGCTGCTGCTGCCGCTGCAGCGCGTCAAAAGCTGCTTCTGGGGGACCCCCCCGGGGGGCCCCCAAACCCCTTTGCTGCCTCCTGCTGCCGGCCCTTAGCTGCTGCTGCTTTGCTGCTGCTGCTGCCAAGGCGTTGGTTATCAAGTGGTGGGAGTTTGACCTGCTGCGGAACGAGTACACAGGCTTGCTGCTGCTGCTGCTGCTGCTGCTGCTGC
>NW_013541989.1:8896-13156 GCF_000499545.2 Eimeria tenella
CAGCAGCAGCTGACGCTGAGGGCCTGGGCGAAAGCCATTCCGTAGTTGGAAGCAGCAGGCAGCAGTTCTTCTTGTTTGGATTTATTAATTTCATTTGAATTTAAATTCGTTTTATTTTTATTTTCATTTTCATTTATTTTATTATTTTCATTTAATGTATTGTCTTCTTTTGTTTTGCTGCTGCTGCTGCGCTGCTGCTGCTGCTGCTGCTGCTGCTGCTGCTGCAGCTCCAGCAGCGAACGCTCCAGCGGCTGCTGCTGCTGCACTGGCAGCAGCACATTCGTGAAGGGCAGCTCTTTGATGCTGGCTGCAGCAGCAAATAACAAATAAACAAATAATTAATTTTATTTAATTAATTTAATTAAATTTAATTAATTTAATTGATTGATTAATTAATTAATTAATTTATTTATTTATTTATTTATTTATTTATTTATTTATTTATTTTAATTGCCCTTTGATGTACCCACGCGTTCTGGACTCCAGTGTCTTGTTTATCAGATGCAGCAAGTTGTACTGTTTGCTGCAGCTGCTGCTGCTGCTGCTGCTGCTGCTGCTGCTGTCCATTTGTAGGGGTAAGGGGAACAACTGCGGAGCCCAACGAAGCAGCAAAAATAAATAAATAAATAAAAGCAAATAAATTGATAAACTAATTAACTGACTAATTAATTAATTAATCAATTAAATCATAAATAAATAAATTAATTAATTAATTAATTAATTAATTAATTAATTAATTAAGTTAAATAAAATAAAAGACCTGAAAGTGAGTATCAAGAGGGTTTGTGGTTTTGTCTTTTACTCCAATTTTGAAAACCACCAAAAAGTCGCCAAACCCTAACAGCTCTTCAACCGCTGCCCTACACGCAAACCCTAAACCCTAAACCCTAAACCCTAAACCCTAATCCCTAAACCCTAAACCCTTATTTATTTATTATTTAATTTCATTTTTGTCTAGTTTATTCTTGTTTCATTGTTTTCTACTGTTGGTCTTTTTCATTTAATTAATTCTCTCAATTGATTTAATTTCATTTTATTTTAATTCATTTTTTATTTAAATGAATTAAATGAATTAAGTGAATTAAATGAATTAAATGAATTAAGTGAATTAAAGGAATTAAATAATTTAAATGAATTAAATAATTTAAATGAATTAAATAATTTAAATCAAATAAATAATTTAAATAGAAACAGTTTAAAAGGATTAAGAAGAAATAGAAAGAATTCAAAAGAGCTAATAAAAACGAATTCAAAGAAATTAAAAAGAATTAAAAATGAAAGGAATTAAAAATTAAAAAGTTAAAAATAAATAAAAAGACATAAAACAAAAGAGTTGAAAATAAGAGGAATTAAAAATAGAACGAATTAAAAATAAAAAAATAAAACGAAATAAAAAGAAATAATATTAAACGAAATGAAATAAAAGGGAATAAAATAAAAAGAAATAAAAAGAATTAAAAATAAGAAAAAATAAAATAAAAGGAAATAAAATAAATAAAAGCCTCACCAGTCACTCCTTTTCATTTTTTGAACTTTCTTTTTTGAAATTCTTAAAAATTTATTTTTCCAAAAGTTTTTAAAGTTTTCCAAAAGAGAAATTAAAGCTGAAGATATCTGCAGGCAAAATTAATTCAATTTAATTTAATATAATTTAATTAATTAAACTAATTTAATTAATTTAATTAATTTAATTAATTTAATTTACCTTAATTCATTTAATTTAATTAATTTAATTAAACTAATTTAATTAATTTAATTTGATTTAATTAATTTAATCAAAGTGGGGCTTTAAAATCTCTGGAAGAGGAGAAACAAAATTAAATGAAAATAAATACATAAAATTAAGTCCAATAAATAACTAAATGAAAGTAAGTAAATAAACAAATAAATAAATAAATAAATAAATAAATAAGTAAACAAATAAAGTAATTAAATAAATAAATAAATGAATAAATAAAGTAATTAATTAATTAATTAATTAATTAAAATTAAAAATAAGTGGAAATAAAAAGGACCTCGAGGGGGCCGACTTCGTCGTGGATTTGAATTTGCTGAAAAAGGCAATTTGGAAAAAAAGAAATAAATTCATTTTTGAATTCGTTTTTAATTTCTTTTTTTATTTCTCTTTTTATTTCTTTTTTAATTTCTTTTTTTGTTTCTTTTTTTATTTCTTTTTTTATTTCTTCTTCTTTTTGCATGCAGCAGATTTGCCCCAAAAAGAGACAAAGAAAAGGAGTTAAAGAACTCTCCTGCAGCACTGCCAACTCCTCCTGAACGCCCCACACGCAAACCCTAAACGCTAAACCCTAAACCCTAAACCCTAAACCCTAAACCCTAAACCCCAAACCCTAAACCCTAAACACTCAAGACCGTAACCCATAAACTCTAAAGCCGGGTTTCATCGATATGTATAAACAACTAAACAACTAACTAACCACCTAACTAACTAACTAACTAACTAACTAACTAACTAACTAACTAACTAACTAACTAACTAAATAAATAAATAACTAAATAAATAAATAACTAACTAAATAACTAACTAACTAAATAAATAAATAAATAAATAAATAAATAAATAAATAAATAAATAAATTTAATTAAAACAAAAGTGTACTGAGTTGGAGGGAAAGCCGCAAAGGACGAAAACCTCTTCTGCTGCTGTTCTCATTATCTCTTCCAGCTGCTGCGCCTCCTCTGCACAGCACCCCACAACAAGCAGCAGCAGCAGCAGCAGCAGCAGCAGCAGTAGCAGCGGCAGCAGCAGCAGCAGCAATTGGTTCGGATGAAGGGGAGCAATTGCTGTAATGGGGAATCTACGCTGGAGATTCTAAAGGCAGAAAACAAATAGCTAGCTAACTAGTTAGCTGGCTAGCTGGCTAAATAGCTAACTAGCCAGCTAGCTAGCTAGCTAGCTAGCTAGCTAGCTAGTTAACTAGCTAACTAGCTAGCTAGGTAGCTAGCTAACTAGTCGACTAGCGAACAAGCCAACTAGCTAGCTAGCTAGCTAGCTAACTAACTAACTGGCTAGCTAGCTTGCTAGCTAGCTAGCTAGCTAGCGAATAGGTAGCGGGGTAGATGACCAGCTAGCTAGCGGGCTAGCCAGCTAGCTGGCTAGCTAGCTAGCTAGCTAGCCAGCTAGCTGCGGGCGGGCCTGACCTCGGGGGCAGGGGGACTTGTTGATTTGGTAAATGTTTGGAAAGGAAGAAGCAAAAGAATGAATTTTAATTTTCGAATTTGCGCGGAAGAGAAAAGCGACTGCGGGCAGTTCCCGGTGGGCGCGGGCCACGACCTCGGGGATGAGGTGGGCGTGCTGCGGCTCTGCAGCGGAAACGAGCCGCCAAAAGGAGAAATAAACGGACAAAAAACATTAAATAATTCAAATATATCCCGAATTTCCAAATTAAAACTAATTTAGTGAACACTCCGCGAGAAGTGGACTCGAGCGAGCGCCCCGCGGCCCCGGAGCTGTCGATACACCCGAAACCGCGGCGCCCGCCGCGCGGCCTGCCGCCTCCCTCTCTCCATTTTGATTTGAACGAATTTAAGTCGATCAAATGAATTCGAATGAACTAAATGAATTTAAATGAATTAAAATGGATTAAATGGACCCAAAACGGCAACAGGAACCGACAAATGCAACTAAAGACTCGCGTTCGCAAGCTGCTGCTGCTGCGCACCGCTCAGCAGCAGCAGCAGCGGGGCCCCCCCGCTGCAGTGTCTAGACACCTGCTGCACACACTCCCGAGACACCGCAGCCAAATGGCCCAGCAGCAAAGGCGAAGGGTGCAGCAGCAGTTTGAAGTCACAGGTGCTTTTGGGGCAGCCCCGCGGCACTGTGGCTTCCAGCAGCAGACTCGCGGGCACCAGCTCGCTGCACTCCCGCTGCTGCTGCTGCTGCTGCGGCGGCGGCTGCGGCGGCTGCTGCGGCGGCTCCTGCTGCGGCTGCGGCTGCTGCTGCTCCTGCTGTTGTTCCTGCTGCTGCGGCTGCTCCTGTTCCTGCTGCGGCTGCTCCTGTTCCTGCTGCCGCTGCTCCTGTTCCTGCTGCTGCTGCTGCTGCTGCCGCTGCTGCTGCATGCGAATCAGCTCCTGCTTCTTCTGCAAAAGAGGAGAAACCCAAACCATAAAGCGGCTGCCCCGATCTATTGCCTGACCCACTTCAACTCCTGGAGATATTTTAAACCCCAGGGGGGCCCCCCAGGGGCCCCCCTGGGGGGGCCCCGGGGGGCCCCCCCTGCTCGCTCCCCCTCGGCGCCGGCC
>NW_013541989.1:13256-17857 GCF_000499545.2 Eimeria tenella
GGGGCCTCCCTGGGGGGCCCCCCAGGGTGCGGGGGGCCCCCCGGGGGGCCCCCCGGGGGTCCCCGCGTAGTCCCCGTTAGGGCCTCCCCAGTGGGGCCCCCAGACCTGCCGCTGGCGCTGCTGCTGCTGCTGCTGCAGCAGCCGGTGCTGCTGCTGTATGTGGTGGGGGCAAGTGGGGTTTGCTGCTGCTGCTGCTGCGAGGATTTGCTGCGTCCTCGCGTTTGCCTGGAGAGCCAGGGGGGCCCCGAATTTGTCTTTTTCTTTTTGCTGCTGCTGCTGCTGCGAATTGAAAAGCACCAACTTGTGAACTGCAGCAGCTAAGGCGGCCCCCTCCAAGTCCGGTTCTGCTGCTGCTACTTTGTACTTTGCTGCTGCTGCTGCAGCAAAGCTGCTGTCGTCCCCCACAAAGACCCCCCCGCTGGTGTACACCACGGGGCCCTCGCTGTGCAGCGCGGGGTCTGCACAAAACGCCCAAACCCTAAACCCTAAACCCTAAACCCTAAACCCTAATCGCGAGCTGTAGTTGCGCATCTCGCCTGCTGCCTAGCTAGCTGGAGGGCTGCGAGGCTCGTGGGCTAGGCAGCCAGCTAGCTAGCTAGCTGGTGGCTAGCCAGCTGACAGGACTTTCTTATTGCTAGGTGGCTAGCTAGCTAGCTAGTTAGCTAGTTGGCTAGCTGGCTAGCTAGCTAAATGGCTAGCTAGCTAGCTGGCTAGCTGGCCAGCTAGGCGGCCATATCACACTACGCCTTTGGCGTGTCCGGAGCTGCCGACCGCCCCGCCTCTCCCAGTTGCTGCTGCCGCTCCTGCTGCCGCTCCTGCTGCTGCTGCTGCTGCTGCTGCTGCTTACCGAGCGCTGGGAAGCTGCGGGCGATGACTTTGAGTCTGTCTTTGAACTCGGAAGGCTCGAAGAGGCGAAAGTGAATTTTAAGAGAAGGCACGAGGGCGGTGAGTCTGTCGGCGAGGAGTTGGCAGCGGGCGAGCCGGGGGCAGTCGCAGCGGCCTTCGACGAAATAGTTCGCCATTTCTGCGGAAACTGAACTTTAAAAAGAAACAAAAACCCAAAAATTGACTTTTATTTGCAATTTGACTCCCAATTTGCTGCAGCCGACTCGCGCCGCGGCTCCGGCGCTGCATGCGGGCCCGCGAGGTCACCTCGGCTGCTGCTGCGGCTGCTGCTGCTGCTGCTGCGGGTCTGCATCGATTTTCCGGGACTTCGCATGCAGTTTATATATTTTCGAAATTAAAATTCAATTTCGTGTTTGGCAAGCTCTTTTAATTTTGCCTTCTGCGCGCGGGAGTGCAGATCCGGTGCTGCGTGTTTGGAGTGGTTGCGGCGGCTCGCTGGCTGCCGCTGCCGCTGCTGCTGCTGCTGCTGCTGCTGCAACCGCGTTTGGGGCGCTAAAAGTGCATTTCGGAGTTAAAAATGGCGGAAAAAGTCGAAAGGGTGGAAATAGAAAACGAAACTCACTTCGAAGAGCTCGTGAAAGCAGCAGACGACCCCCGACTTTTCGTGATCGACCTCTACTGCTCCTGGTGCGGCCCCTGCAACGCGGTGCTGCCGACTCTGCGGGACTTGCTGCTGACCCTCGACGGCTTCCGCGAGCGCTGCTGCTTCGCAGCAGCAGCAGCAGCAGCAGTTCCCGAACTTGCTGCTCTCGGGGCCTCAGCAACTCCCAAGTTCCTCTTCTTCAAAGACGGGACTCTTCTTGCACAAGTCCTCGGAGCCAACGCCCCCCAACTCAAACAAAAAATCGAAGAACTCCTTCCCCCCCTCCAGCCCCCCCCCAACGCGCCCTTCGCCTGACCCTGCAGCAGCAGCAGCAGCAGCAGCAGCAGCAGCAGCAGCAGCAGTGGAGGCGGTGGCAGTGGCGGTGGCCGCAGCAGCAGCAGCTGCAGCAGCAGCTGCAGCGGCAGCAGCTGCAGCAGGGTGTGGAAGCAGTTACAGTCCCTTGTTTCTTTGCATCTATCATTGGATTATTGGAAGCAATGATAATAAAGGAAAAAAGGAAATGAAGAAATATTTATTTTAAATTAAAATTGCTGCTGCTGCAGAGGCGCAGCAGCCGACGGCTGCGCAGCAGCAGCCTGTGTTGCGGCCTGCAGGGTGTCTTCCTGCAGCAGCGCAGCAGCAGGAGCGCAGCAGCGCGGGACTCGAGAATAGCAGCAAGGAAGCAGCAGCAGAAGCAAAAGGACTTACCTCGAGATCCACTTGTCTCAAGACTGAAGCTTCTTGCTGCAGATGAAAGCCTTCAAGCCAAGAAGGCGGAAGTTCTTGTCCAGGAAAGAAAGAAGTTGAAGTTTCCGAAAGGTCCTTTTGCTCGTTTGCTGCTGCTGCTGCTGCAGTCACCCCACACCCAGCTGTACGTACACCCCAACGCACACTTACCTTCTATTGGCCGCAGCAAATCTTTCAGCTGCTCCGCCGTCCACCGCCCGCTGCTGCCTTCCCGCCCGTCCACAAACGTCTGCGCAGCTCAGTCAGGCCTCAGCAGCAGCAGCAGCTGCTGCAGCAGCAGCAGCAACAGCAACAGCAACAGCAGCAGCAGCAGCAGAAACAGAAACAGTAGCAGAAACAGCAGCAGAAACAGCAGCAGAAACAGCAGCAGAAACAGCAGCAGAAACAGCAGCAGAAACAGCAGCAGAAACAGCAGCAGAAACAGCAGCAGCAACAGCATCAGAAACAGCAGCAGCAGCAGCAGCAGCAGCAGCAGTTACCTTGGCTAGTGAGTTCTTGAAGAGCTGCCTCCGAATGATGCGGGCCTCGACAGTGCCGGCGCCGACGAGTCTGTAGATGTAGACTGGCTGAGTCTGTCCGTCTCTCCAGATGCGGGAAAGTGCCTTTTGGAAAAGTTGAAATTGGGAAAAACGAAGCGGAAATTGGAGAAAAAAGCGGAAATTGCGTCGCAAAAAAGAAAAGAAAGACCTGCTGGTCGTTGGCGGGGTTCCTGGCGAAAAAAAAGGAAAAGATCGCTCTTTTGCATGCAGAAAAAGCTGAACGGCGACTTGCCAGTCAGGGTCGAAGTGGACCAGGCGGCTGGCCCCCGTCAAGTTCAAACCAGTTCCTCCAGCTTTCGAAGACAACAGAAAAGCCCTCGTGCTGCTGCTGCTGTTGAAGAGGTCCACGAGGTGCGCCCTGGCTGCTTCGGGGGTGGATCCGTCGAGCCGGAGGCAGCGCAGCTGCTGCTGCTGCAGCAGCTGCTGCACTCTGTCGAGCACCGCGGTGGAGTTGCTGACCACCACGACCTGCCCTTTCCGGTTCAACTTCCGTTTCGAAACGCAAAGTGCAAAAAGAAAGAAATCAAATCCACCTTTTCAGGAGGATCTGCACGCAGCCTCGCCATGATGCGCATCAGCAGCAGCAACTTGTTCGAAGGCTCTTCAAACCTGCAGCGAGCAAACGGCTGAAAAAGCAAACGGCCTTTTCCCCTGCGTGGGCTCACGCTGGGCCCGGCGGAACGGGCAGAGAAGCCTCAGGGCTGCTGCTGCTGCTGCTGCTGCTGCTGCTGCTGCTGCTGCTGCTGGCGCTTTCCTCGTTCAAGTTTGCGAGTTCCTCTCGCGCTGCCGCCGCCGCGTCCGCAGCTCCGTTGGAAAGGGCGCGTTTTGCAAAAACTGCGTCGGGGGTGTTCACAATGCGGCTTCGGAAGGGGAGATCGGGCGAAGTTGCACAAAAGGGAAGTTGAACGGAAGCTGCAGCAGCAGCTCACCGGAGAGTCGTCAGCAGCGCGAGGCAGTTGGCCTTTGCTGCTGGCAAGTTCGCCGTGCATTCTTTGCAAAAGGCATTATAAGCCTTTTTGTGGCTTGGCGACAGCTCCACGTGCACTGTGACTACCCGCTTGCGGGGAACTGCAGCAGCAAGTTTCTGCTTCCGGCAGCAACAGGAAAGCCGACTCACGCAGGCCTTCCAGGACTTTTGAGGTCCTCCGGAGCATGAAGCTCGACTAAAGGGACATTAAAAGGGTTTTTGGCGCTTCGGAAAGCAGCAACTGACCATGTTCGCCATCAGTTCGGCCTCTCTTTCCCTAGCTGCGCAGCGGGGCGGACGTGTTGGACGCTGCTGCTGCTGCTGCTGCTGCTGCGCACACCTACCGAGGTTCACTTCTGCTGCTGTGGCGTCGGGGCGGCAGCCGCGCAAAATGGGCTCCAGGAAAACCTTTTTGAAGGCCCTTTCGTCCGGCAAAGCGCCGGGGCGGACGAAGTGGCAGCAGCTGTAGAGTTCCTCCTGAAGCAGCAGCAGATGAACTTGGGACTTGTGGCGTTGCAGGGGCATCAGCAGCACCAAGTTGTTCTGCAGCGGCGTTCCTGAAGCGCGGGCGATGCATGCGGCTGCTGCGGCTGCTGCGGCTGCTGCAGCTGCTGCAGCTGCTGCAGCTGCTGCGCCGAAGCGCCAACGCACTCACCCGACAGCAGCAGCCGCCGCCGGCTGCGGATCGCCTGCAGCCGCAGCGAAGTCTGCGAGCGCAGAGACCGCAGCCGATGGCCTTCGTCGCAAATCAGCAGGTCGACCACGCAGGGGACTTCGACGCGGCTGCAGCACCACCGTGAGCCCCCGCAGCAGCAGCAGCAGCAGCAGCAGCAGCAGACACAGCAGCAGCGGCAGCAGC
>NW_013541990.1:0-432 GCF_000499545.2 Eimeria tenella
TGTTGCTGTTGCTGCTGCTGCTATTGCTGCCGCTACTGTTCCTGCTTCTGCTGTCGTACCTGCTGCAGATTCCGCTGCTGCTGCTGCTGCTTTGCTGCAAGCTTCGCCGTTGTTGCTATTTTGCTTCACGCAGCAGCAGCAGCAGAAGCAGCAGCAGCAGCTGCTGCTGCTGCTGCAGCACGCCCCAGCGCTGCTAGAAGACAAAAATAAGGGAAAGAATTTTTCTAATTTCCTTTTAATTACCTCCTTTACAACTTTATAATTAATTAGCCAATTTTAAAATTAATTAATTAATTTTTATTCTTTTACTTCAATTTATTCCCAAGTACTAACTTGTTGTGCTAATGCCCATAAAGCCATTTCCGCCCAACACCAGAACCCTCTTTGGGGGCCCCCCCTGGGGGCCCCCCTGGGGGTACCCCCCTGGGGGCC
>NW_013541990.1:453-581 GCF_000499545.2 Eimeria tenella
GAAATAGTGTTTCAATTGGAAGTTGAAAATCTGCTTTTTGGGGCCCTGGTGCAGCACGAAGGAAAGCCGCGACTGCCGGCCTTCGACCTGCAGCCCCACAAAAAGGCTGCGGCCCTAAAAAAAAAAAG
>NW_013541990.1:681-838 GCF_000499545.2 Eimeria tenella
CCAGATCAGTTCTTCTCATTCTTTAATTGCCGCTGCTGAGCTGTACGTACACCTGATGGGAATAAAAGAATCTAATTTGCCACTTGTCTTTTTATTTGCGAAAAAATAAACTCTAAAGGGCCCCGGGGGGCCCCCCATGGGGCCCCCCAGGGGCCCC
>NW_013541990.1:938-1079 GCF_000499545.2 Eimeria tenella
CCCATCTGGGGCCTCAGGGGGCCCCCTGGGGGCCCTATTGGCTGTGGAATCTTCCGGAGGGGCCCCCTGGGGGCCCCCCTGAGGGGCCCCCCGGGGCCTCTTGGGGTCTGTTTGGGGGCCCCCAGGGGCCCCCCGAAGCTG
>NW_013541990.1:1179-1420 GCF_000499545.2 Eimeria tenella
ATAATAAATAATAAATAATGATAGTAGCAATTAAATAAATGTTTTGTTTGTTTTGCTTTACCTGTTTGTCCCGCACGCAGCAAAAAGAGTCTTGCAGCACAAAAAGGTCCAGCAGAAACAAAAGAGACAAAACCAAAAAAAACAAAACCTGAACACATTTCGCAGTTCTTTCACATCTGCTGCTGCTGCTGCTGCTGCTGCTGCTGCTGCTGCTGCTGCTGCTGGCAGTTTGGTTGCGTGG
>NW_013541991.1:0-376 GCF_000499545.2 Eimeria tenella
GCGTCTGCTGCTGCTGCTGCTGCTGCTGCTGCTGCTGAGGGGGAGACGCAAAGCATTGAAGCGAAGGGCCTTCAAGTGTCTCCTTTTTGTGCTGCTGCAGGTCAGGGAGGCGCTGGAGAAGGAGACACACCAGGTCCCAGCAGCAGCCTCCACAAACAGCAGCAGGCTGCCAGCAGCACAAGCAGCAGCAGGAGCTTCAGCGGGAGACGCAGCAGCAGGCGGCGGAAGCACGCAGCAGCAGCAGCAGCAGCAGCGAGAGCAGCAGGAACCACCAGATCTTGAGCAGGGGCTGCAAGAAGCAGCACCTGCTGCTACACGTGGTGCAGCTCCTGCTGCAGCCGCTGCTGCTCCTGCTGCAGCCGCTGCTGCTGCTTGT
>NW_013541991.1:423-608 GCF_000499545.2 Eimeria tenella
CCGAAGCTAGTGAGGGGCCGCTGCAGCGGCGCAGCTGCAGCAACGAGCCTCTGGGGGCCCGTTTGCTGCAGCAAGCAGCCAGCAGAGAAACACTAGGAGACGATTCAAACGCCCTGTAAGCCAGCACAGCAGCAGCAGCAGCAGCAACCACTGCAGCGGCTGCAGCAGCAGCCGCCGCTGCAGCT
>NW_013541991.1:731-1123 GCF_000499545.2 Eimeria tenella
CTTCCAAAGTGCCCCGCTGCATGCAACACTTTTGCTGCTGCAGCTGAGGGATAAATAGATGCAGCTTTTCTGCACGTGTAAATAGATAGGGTTTACGGTTTAGGGTTTAGGGTTTATAGTGTGCAGCTGGTATCCACGTTGTATATAGGTAGGACTGAGGGTTTAGGGTTTAGGGTTTATTGTGTATAAGCAGCATGTGTGCATGCAGGGATCAATCCCAAGTATGAAAGGTCTAGGGTTTAGGATTATATATAGTATGTAATTCTAGGGTTTAGGGTTTAGGGTTTAGGGTTTACAAGAAGAAGACATGTATACATATATCCTGTACCTACCTGTAACTGCTAGGGTTTAGGGTTTAGGGTTTGGGGTACAAGCGTATCATATATATATAT
>NW_013541991.1:1223-1417 GCF_000499545.2 Eimeria tenella
AGCTGGAGCCCAGGTAGCTGCAGCATGACTATTGCAATTATTAACTTAAATAGCGCAAGACTGATTGTGTCTCATTTAGCTGCTGCTGCCTCTGCTGCTGCCTCTGCCGCTGCTGCGGCTGCTGCTGCAGCTGATGCGGCTGTCGCGTTTGGTTCGCTGTTTCTTGCGCTGCTGTGTTGCTGCTGCGACTGCCG
>NW_013541991.1:1517-1674 GCF_000499545.2 Eimeria tenella
AGGGTTTAGGGTTTAGGGTTTATATTTTACGATACATTATTTTTAAATGTATATTTACTAGGGTTTTGAGTTTGCACATAACATGTACATGAACTGTTTATATATATTTCAGGGTTTAGGATTTAGGGTTTAGGGTTTTAGTCAGCAGCTCCGCAGC
>NW_013541991.1:1774-1937 GCF_000499545.2 Eimeria tenella
CTGGGCAGCAGCACCCCCCTCTCTCCGCAGCGCGGGGGCCCTCGCCCTTAGAGAACAATGGATTCGTTTGGCGCTGCTCAGTGGGGCCCCGGGGGCCCCCCTGCTGCTGCAGGACAGCAGGGGGCCCCCCGAGGGGCCCCGCCATCGGCAGCAGACGCAGCCA
>NW_013541991.1:1978-2286 GCF_000499545.2 Eimeria tenella
TGCTGCTGCTGCGGGGGGGGCAGGGGATGCTTGCTGGGCGCTGCTGCTGCTGTTGCTGCTGCTGCTTCGTACGCGGGGCTCCTGGCGCTCCTGCTGCTGCGGGGCGTGGTGCTGTCCCTGGGGCAGTGCTGCTGCTGCTGCTGCTGCTGCTGCTGCTGTTGCTGCGGCCAGGGTTACTGGGGTGTCTGTACAGCTTATGCGCATGCACTTTTTGCTGCAGATGACTTAGAGGAATTTCTCAATTGGCTTCTCGTATTTGGTCTCATGGTAAGCCTGCTGCTGCTGCTGCTGCTGCTGCTCCTGCCACT
>NW_013541991.1:2424-2805 GCF_000499545.2 Eimeria tenella
TGGCGGCTGAGGTTAGGGTTTAGGCTTTTACGGTCCAAGGGGAGCGAATGAGGGCAGGGTTTAGGGTTTAGGGTTTAGGGTTTAGGGTTTGTGCAGACGGTGGTTTATTCTCTTTCTCGCTACTTCGGCCGCCGCAGCCGATTTGCTGAATTTGATTTGCCAAACCCTGGGGACCCCACCCCCAGGCCCCCCCCTCGGCCCGAAGTAAACCCTAAACCCTAAACCCTAAACCCTAAACCCTAGACTCTAAACCCTAGTTTCTGGGGTCGCGCTTGCGTCTGCCGTGCTTGCTTCGAAAATGACGCTTAAACGAACCCCACACGTTCTTGCTGCTGCTGCTGCTGCTGCTGCTCCCTCTGCCGCTGCTGCCGCTGCTGCTGC
>NW_013541991.1:2839-3079 GCF_000499545.2 Eimeria tenella
AACCCTAAACCCTAAACCCTAGGGCGCACCTGTAGGTCATAAACTCCATCATGACGGGTTCATTGGTCTCTAAAATGAGTTCTCTTGCAGCTTTTGTTGCCAAATAAGAAGCAAAAAGATCATTTCCATCAACCCGCACTGTTCGCATTCCATACGCTATTCCCCTTATCGCTATTCCGTCCCCAGCGTACTGGTCCTTCACAGGAGTCGATATCGCGTACCTGCAGCAGCAGCAGCAGC
>NW_013541992.1:0-230 GCF_000499545.2 Eimeria tenella
ATGCAATATATATATATATTGCATGCATGCATTTGCATGCATTTGCAAGCATCTGCATGCATTTGCATGCAAATGCATGCATGCAAACTGCCGTGGGAAGCAAATCCTGCAACAAGAAGGGGGCGAAGGAGTGCATGCAAAAGGCCCCCAAAACGGAAGCGCAGCAAAAACTTAGGACTGACCGGAGAAAGGAGTTGCTGCTGCTGCTGCTGCTGGAGCAGAAAGCACTT
>NW_013541992.1:248-914 GCF_000499545.2 Eimeria tenella
TGGCGCAACTGCGCCTCCGAAAGATCTGCTGCTTCGACGCAGCTCAAAGCAGGTTCGAAGCTGCCGTCTTCTTTGCACTGGATTGCTTCGCTCACCCCCAGCAGCACAGCTCCGGGCACACACGAGAACTGCAGCAGCAGCAGCAGCAGCAGCAGCAGCAGGTCAAGCAGCAGCAGCAACGGCGGAAGCAGTGCAGCAGCAGCAGCAAGTGCAGCAGCAGCAGCAGCAGCGAGTGCTGCAAGCGCAGCCGCAGCAAGTGCAGTTGCACCAGCAGCAGCTAGTGCAGCAGAAGCACCAGCAATTGAAGAAGCAGCAGCAAACCATTGCAGCAATTGAAGCCGTCCAGCAGCAGCGAAAGCTAGTGAAGCAGCAGCAGCAAGGCAAGCAGTGTAGCAGCCGCAGCAATTGAAGCAGTGCAGCAGCAGCACAAGAACGTAAAGCAGTGCAGCAGAAGCAAGTGAAGCAGCAGCAGCAGCAGCAGCAGCAGCAGCAGCATTCACCTGAACAACAGCTCCGACGCTGTAGAAGGGCTGCTCGGGCTGCAGCACAGCCAAGTTGTCGTCGGGCCTGACGCAGACGTCGCCGCGCTCCACGTGCTCCGTCTCCTTCAGCTCTGCAGCAGCAGCAGCAGCAGCAGCAGCAGCAGCAGCAGCAGCAAAAGCAGAG
>NW_013541992.1:935-1340 GCF_000499545.2 Eimeria tenella
AGCAGAGGAAGAAGCAAGTGAGTTCTTGCGCTGCGCACCGTTGAGTGCGCGACAGTGCGTCTAGCTGCTTCTCGCAAAGAAAAGCGAAAAGGGGAGCAGCAAAGTTCGCTCTTCTTCGCAGCCGCTGCTGCTGCTGCTGCTGCTGCTGCTGCTGCACTTGCCTCGCAGTCGCTTCTCCTTCTCCGCCACCACTGTACCCCACAAAAGCCTTTCTGCAGAAGGAGCATCCAAAGCATTTCCACAAACACTTGCGCCTCCAACTGCTGCCACTTCAGTTTTATTCGAAGGGTCCAGGGGCCCCTCCATCCACTGACACCTGTACGGCGAGGGCCCCAGGTGCGCAGTACCCGGCAGGGGGCCCCCTGGGGGCCCCCCGGGGGCCCCCCCGGGGGCCCCCCCGGGGGG
>NW_013541993.1:0-400 GCF_000499545.2 Eimeria tenella
ATGTACATTGGAGACAAAGAGTCGGAGGGAATTTCAAATTTGATTTTCGAAGTTCTGCAAAACGCCGTCGACGAAATTCCGGGAGGATGCAAAAGTGTAGAAGTTCATTTTTATGAAGACAAGTATATTTAATTAATTATTTATTTAATTAATTGTTTAATTAATTCATTAATTCATTCATTTATTTATTTAGCAGTTAATTAGCTAATTAGTTAATTCGCTGGTTATTTAGATATATATATATGTAAGTATATATACAGTTATTTAGGATGCAAAAGTGTAGAAGTTCATTTTCATGAAGACAAGTATATTTAATTAATTAATTAATTAATTAGTTAATTAATTGATTAATTAATTAACTAATTAGATTATTTAATTAATTAGTTGATTAGTTAATTAG
>NW_013541993.1:456-675 GCF_000499545.2 Eimeria tenella
GCAAAAGCAAAACACCTTTTTGAAGGACTCGTTGGAGTCATCAGCGTCAAATTAAAAAATCCCATTTTCGATAGCCAAACAAAACAAAGACTCAGAGGGAAAGAAACAGAAAAAATTATTGAAAAAGTAAATCTGCCGCTGCTGCTGCTGCTGCTGCTGCTTCTGCTGCTGTTTGTGCTGTTGTTGTTGTTGCTGTTGTTGCTGCTGTTGCTGTTATTG
>NW_013541993.1:775-922 GCF_000499545.2 Eimeria tenella
AAAACAAGAAAAATCAAACTAGTCCGAGTCAACGACCTCCAACGGGTAGGCTCAGCTAGCTAGCTAGCTAGCTAGCTAGCTGGGTAGCTAGCTGGCTGGCTAGCTGGCTAGCTGGCTGGCTAGCTGGCTAGCTGGCTGGCTAGCTGG
>NW_013541993.1:934-1057 GCF_000499545.2 Eimeria tenella
GCTGCTGCTGTTGCTGCTGCTGCTGCTGCGATTGTGCTGGTTTGTGCAGCTGGTTGAGTCTGCTGTTTTTGAGTTCTTTTCGTCTCACCCGAAGGAGCTGCAGCTGCTGCTGCAGCGCGCAGC
>NW_013541993.1:1085-1662 GCF_000499545.2 Eimeria tenella
ACCTTCAGTACAAAGTGCTCAGCCAGCCAACAGCCAGCCAGCTCTTAGTCCTTTTATTTGTTTATTTACGCATTTATTTATTTTATTTATTAAATTTTATTTACTTTATTTTATTTATTTTGTTTTGTTTATTTTGTGTGCTTGCCGCTAACCATCTAAGCCCTAAACCCTAAACCCTAAACTCCAAACCCTAAACCCTAAACCCTAAACCCTAAACCCTAAACCCTAAACCCTTTTTTTGCTTCAGGCCGAAGCCGCCGTGACCTCTTTGATGGGAGACGAGCCTTTCGAAAGAAGAAGACTGGTGCTGTCGCTAAACCCTAAACCCTAAACCCTAAACCCTAATCGATGTATACGACTGGCTTTTGCTGCGTAAGAAACAAGCAACCATACAGCAGCACCAGCAGCAGCAGCAGCTGCTGCTGCTGCTGCAGCGTCGATGTAGAGAAGCAAATTAATAGATGAAGCAGCAAGCCAGCATAAAAAATAAAATGAGTAAATTGGCTTGGAAATAAACAGGGGCGTTCAGCAGCAGCAGCAGCAGCTGCAGCAGCAGCAGCAAGGCTGCTGCAGAGCT
>NW_013541993.1:1706-1993 GCF_000499545.2 Eimeria tenella
CAACACATGCTCAATTTGTTGCATTGGGAAACTAGGGAGCCCATGAAAAGACAAAACCAAACCCTAAACCCTAAACCCTAGCTTCACCTCTCAGGCCCTCTTGATATTCTTCCGGACCTGTGAAGGGTTTAGGGTTTAGGGTTTCGGGAAGTTTGCTTTTGTTGCGCTTTTGATAAAAGATGAAAATGATAAAACAAAACCACAAATATGTGAACCCGCGAAATAGAAAGAAACGCTGCTGCTGCTGCTGCGCTGCTGCTGCGCTGCTGCTGCTGCTGCGCTGCTGC
>NW_013541993.1:2023-2178 GCF_000499545.2 Eimeria tenella
TGCTGCTGTTGCTGCTGCTGCTGCTGCTGCTCAAATGGTGGCTCTTCGAGTGCCTCACTGTCCACCCAATTCCTCAAACGACATTTATAAACCCTAAAACAGGTACAGGGGCCCCCCCGGGGGCCCCAGGGGGCCCCCCCGGGGGGCCCCCCACG
>NW_013541993.1:2208-2812 GCF_000499545.2 Eimeria tenella
CCCTAGAACCCTTTTCTTTGAGTATATTAGGGGCCCCCAGCAAACCAAAACCTCCAACCCTTCTTGAGGCCCTTCAAGGGGGCCCCCTAGAACCCGAGTACCCCTTGGGAGCCCCTCAAGGGCCCCTAGGGGGGCCCCCAGGGGCCCCCGGGGGGCACTAGGGGCCCCCAGGGGGCCCCCTAGGGGGCCCCAGGGGGCCCCCCGGGGCCCCCCAAGGCTAGCTAGAGGGTTTCCTGGTCGCAGGGGTTTGTTCTGCAGCCTTTGCAGGAGGAGACTTGGCGTTTGTAAAGAGCCATTTGCTGCTGCAGCAGCTGCTGCAGCTGCTGCTTCTGCTGCTGCTGCTGTGGTGTTAGGCTCTGCTGCTGCGGCCGAGGGGCGGACCGCTCACTGCGCTGCTGCTGCTGCTGCTGCTGCTGCGGTGGCGCCGCAGCGCAGCCGAATGCACTGCTTTCTGTTTGCTGCTGCTGCTGCTGCTGCAGCTGCTGCAGCAGCAGGGGGGCCGCTTCAGCAGCAGCAGAGGCCCCCTCCCATGCTGTGTAGGGAGGGTACTCAACTGTACCCTCCAGGGGGGCCCCCCAGGAACAGGGGTGGCCCCCGCAGGGGC
>NW_013541993.1:2931-3557 GCF_000499545.2 Eimeria tenella
TCAGGCGGGCTCTGGGGCCCCTGTGGGGCGAAGAAGACACAGATAAGTGTCTCTTGGGGCGCAAGATTGCTGCTGCTGCTGCTGCTGTTGCTGCTGCTGCTGCTGCGGGGGCGCTGCTGCAGACGCTGCTGCTTCTGCTGCTGCTGCTGTCCCCTGCTGCTGCTGCTGCTACTGGCCCGCCAAGAGACTCCTCCCGCAGGTGGTGGGAGAGCAGGCACGGGAAACTGTCCTTTCGCTTGCTGCTGCTGCTGCTGCTGCTGCTGCTGCTGCTGCTGGGAACATTCCCCGTGGCAATGGAGAGACAATGCATGTGCCAAAGAAGGGAGAAAGAAAGTGTACAGACAGCTCAGGCGCTGCGGCTCCAAACCCTAAACCCTAAACCCTAAACCCTAAACCCTAAACCCTAAACCCTAAACCCCCCAATACGAGCCCTTCATGAAAAGCGGGGTGAACTCACTACTTCCCAACCCTAAACGCTAAACCCTAAACCCTAAACCCTCAGGGGAGTGCGCGGCGCACTGTACGTGCGCGATTGGTTTAGGGTTTGCGGTTTTGAATTAGGGTTTAGGGTTTAGACCCTTTGAAATATGCTGCCAGAGAGGTTATATAACAAGAGTACTAGTTTT
>NW_013541994.1:0-306 GCF_000499545.2 Eimeria tenella
GCAGCGAAAGCAGCAGCAGCAGCAGCAGCGAGTGCTTCTATGACGCATTTGACCCTGTTGAATTTGGCCTTTCTGATGACTCCCAGCAGAGCTGGGGCGTCCCTGTGGGGCCCTTTGCAGCAGCGCATGCAAATATAATGCATGCAGGTATATTGCATGCAAGTATGGTGCATGCAAATGCAGTGAATGCAGGCACGTTGCATGCAAACAGCATGCATGCAGACGCATTGCATGCAACTGCCGTGCATGCAGCTGCGCATGCAGACCTGTATGCAGGGGCAGTGCATGCATGCACCCCGCGTGCGC
>NW_013541994.1:380-653 GCF_000499545.2 Eimeria tenella
TGGGGACTCCGAGAGCTCCGTTGCAGACGCGACTGCAGACGAAGGCACTCCTTTCGCTTTCGCTGCTGCAGCAGGGGCCCCATTGACGGACCTCACTGCAGCAGCAGCAGCAGCAGCAACAGCTGCAGGAGCTCCTGGCCGCGCTGCTCCGCGCGACTTGTCCTGTGAGTCGGCGCCTGCAGCTTCCGCGTGTTCGCCGTCTCCGGCAGCAGCAGCAGCAGCAGCCCCCGCAGCTACCTGCACCCCAGCGGCAGCAGCAGCAGCAGCGGCAGC
>NW_013541994.1:692-877 GCF_000499545.2 Eimeria tenella
CAGCCCCTGCTGCTGCTGGGGGTGTTGCGCCAGCGGGCTTTGTGGGGCGCCTCTACGGGGCCCCGCTGCTGCTGCAGAAGGTCTCAGCAGCAAACTGGACCCTGGCAGTGTCCCCCGACGGGGCCCTTTGGCTGACGCTGCAGCTGCCTGCTGCTTCTCTGGCGCTCACGGGCCCCCCCCCCCCC
>NW_013541994.1:949-1478 GCF_000499545.2 Eimeria tenella
CCTCTGCTGCGCAGGGGAGGGCCTCGCGCTGCACGTGGGGCCCCTGCCCTCGCCCTCCGGCTGCTGCTTCTTGGGGGCCGCCCCCTCCCCCTTAGCTGCTGCTGGTCTCTTGCGGCTGCTGGTGCCTTTGGGCCCCTCTTCCCCGGACTTCCCGCGGGCCCTCACGCTCGAGCTGCTGCCGCAGCAGCAGCAGCAGCAGCAGCAGCAGGGGTGGGGGCTGCGGGCCGCAGCAGACGCGCAGCAGGCCGGGCTGCTGGGCCAGTGGGGCTGTCTTTGCTGCTTAGCTGTTGCAGAAACTTCGAGGGCCCTTCACGGGGGGGCCCAAATAGTTCGCAGAGACACGGGAGTTCCTTTTGCTGCTGGAGGCCCCCGCAAGTTGCTGCTGCTGCTGCGCCGTTTGCTGCACTCCGCCCACCTCTGCACGCTCCAGGTGTACGTACACCGCGTGGCCCTCCTCGCGGCGCCCCGCGGCGCCCTCGCGGCAGCTCCCAGCAGCAGCAGCAGCAGCAGCAGCGGCTGCGGCTGCGGC
>NW_013541994.1:1551-1750 GCF_000499545.2 Eimeria tenella
TGCAGCAGCAGCAGCTTCCCTCAACTTGAGACTTACGCGGGAGGGGCAGCTCCGCTCCGCAAGGGCAGCACTCGAGGGCCTCAGGGTCTTTGTTGCGGACACGCAGCAACAGCAGCAGCAGCAGCAGGAGCTGCAGCAACAGAGGCGCTGGCGGACAGCAGCAGCAGCCAGCAGCAGCAGCTGCTGCAGCAGCAGCAGC
>NW_013541994.1:1784-2226 GCF_000499545.2 Eimeria tenella
CCAGGCGGTCTCCGGGTGCCCCAGCCCTCCTTCTCTTGCTGAAGTGGCGCTGCTGCTGCCCCGCAACTCGCTGGGATTCGGCAGCTGCTGGCAGAGACACTTGCCTCCTGTTGCTGCTGCTGCTGCTGCTGCTGCTGCGCCTTCTGCTGCAGGGCGAAGGGGGACCCCTGGGCTGCTGTCTCCGCTGCAGCAAGGCCCCGTTTGGGGCTGGCCAGCAGCAACGCCGCAGACGCACTCTGCTGCTGCTGCTGTGAACGCCCCGTGGCGCTCTGCCACTACACAGCAACAGCAGCAGCAGCAGCAGCAGCAGCAATGGCGAGAGCCTGATGGAGCGGACGGTGACTGCTTCGTGGGCTCAGAAGAAGCAACTGAAGCAGAAGAGGGTGGCCGCGTGGAAGCGTGGCAGCTGGAGCTAGTGCTGCGGCAGCAGCAGCAGCCGTCC
>NW_013541995.1:0-206 GCF_000499545.2 Eimeria tenella
TGCCGCTAGCTAAACCCTAGAAAGGGGGTCTTACCTTTGTTTTTGGCGTTAGTGTCTTCGGATTTGTTTTTTGCTTTTGCTGCTGCTGCTTGTCTTCTTGCTGCAGTGCTGAGGACTGCTTTCATAGACATTTGGTTTTCTGTTTTGTTTGGTGCTGCTGCTGCAGCAGCAGGATACGCAAAGGCAGCAGCAGCAGGAGGCGGGGG
>NW_013541995.1:308-2205 GCF_000499545.2 Eimeria tenella
TCGTGTTTATCTCGAATTGTCTTTTTGAGGGTTTCGCGAAACCCTGCTGCTGCTGCAGTGTTTTGTAGCTGGTAGAGAAGGCCCAGGCCAATGAAGGCCCCTGCAGAACAAATGAATAAATAAATAAAGAAATAAATAAATCTAATTAAATTAAATTAATGAAATTAATTTAATTATATTAATTCATTTCATTCATTTAATTTCATTCATTTGCGCAAGAGGGACTTTTTGGCGTTGAAAACTGCGGATTTGCAGCTGCGAGGCGCGCAAACCCTAAACCCTAAACCCTAAACCCTAAACCCTAAACCCTAAACACTAGGGGCGCCTGCCTTGGCGGACGAAGTCGACGGGATCTGCTGTTAGGGTTTGGAGAGCATCTGCTGCTTCTTTGTTGCCGCTAGCAGCAAGAGAAACCCCAGCAGCAACAGCAGCAGCATGCCGCACGTGAGGGTTGTGGCTGCTGCACAGCAGCAGCAGAATCCGCAGCAGCTGCAGCAGCAGCAGCAGCAGCAGCAGCAGATGCCTCGGGGGGCTGGCCAACGCAGCCTCGGCTTCTGCTGCCGCTGAAGCGCGAGAGAGCCCGCACCCTAAACCCCAAACCCTAAACCCTAAACCCTAAACCCTAAACCCTAAAAGGTGTTTTTGTGAGCAACAAAGTGCTGCCAGGATGCCGCGCAGCCTCGGGCGTGTCGCTCGCAGGGCTGCGAGGGCCCAGGGCTTATTCCCTAGGGTTTAGGGTTTAGGGTTTAGGGTTTAGGGTTTACCTCTTCTTTGTGAGAACACAAAACAAACACTAAAGACAAAACCGCCGCTCTGCGCACATCGTCGCTGACGTCGGAGACGGCGATGTGCAGCAAACGCTTCACAGCCGATTCCTTCAACAAAACACAAACCCTAAACCCTAAACCCTAAACCCTAAACCCCAAACCCTAAACCCTCAACTGTTGCTGCGACGCGTCTCAAGTTGCGCAAAAAGAGCGCCCGCGCGCGCTCTGCCAGACGCTATACGCTATGACCCCCCTAAACCCTAAACCCCAAACCCTAAACCCTAAACCCTAAACCCCAAACCCTAGACCCTAAACCCTAAACCCTACCTTTCCCGTGTTGCAGTAGGCAAGGCCAATGGCGAAAGCGCCGCCGTAGCGAATGAGCGAATCTGCTTCAGCCAGGCACTGCTCAATCAGCTCATCCGCCTGCGCAAACCCTAAACCCTAAACCCTAAACCCTAAACCCTAAACCCTAAACCCTAAACCCTAAAAAGCGCCAGCCAGTGAAGCCCTATCGCCCTTCCTCCCCGACCCGCCACCCCCAAACCCCAAACCCGCACCCCGCACCCCCCCCAAAACCCTAAACCCCAAACCCTAAACCCTAATTTAGGGTTTGCGGACCGCTTCTTCGCGCTGGAAGGAAATGAGGGCGAGGGCGAGGGAACAGGCCCTGCCAATCTTCTCGTGCTGCGTCTCCTTCGAATAAGACAGCAGCTCGTTTGCTGCTGCTGCTGCTGCTGCTCCAGACCCTAGCAGCAGCAAACCCAACCCTAGTGCTGCACCTTCGCCCGCAACCGCCGCGTCCAGAAACAGCAGCGAACGCAAACACTCGTAAGCCTCTGCACGCAAACCCTAAACCCTAAACCCTAAACCCTAAGCCCTAAACCCTAAACCGCAAACCCTCAGCACGGAGCGCTCGGAGCTGCACGCCAAACCCTAGGGTCTGCAGCCTAGGCACACGAGACCCTAGGCCTTCTGCCCTAAACCCCAAACCCCAAACCCTAAACCCTAAACCCTAAAACCCAAACCCTAAACCCCAAACCCAAACCCTAAACCCTACACCCTCCCCCCCAAACCCTCGCCCCTCCCGCTCCCCCTCCCCCTAAACCCTAAACCCTGAAGCCTAAAGC
>NW_013541996.1:0-200 GCF_000499545.2 Eimeria tenella
CAGCAGCAGCAAATCAGCAGCAGCAGTAAAGCAGCAAGGCAGCAACAAAACGGCAGCAGCAGCAAATCATCTGCAGCAGCAATTCCGTAACAGCACGCTAGCAGCAGCAACACCCCATCAGCAGCAGCATCAAATCGGCAGCCAAGCGGCAGCAAACCAGCAACACAACCGCAGCAGCAGCAGCAGCAGCAGTAGTAGCA
>NW_013541996.1:243-399 GCF_000499545.2 Eimeria tenella
ACAGCAACAACTGAGGGTTTTATATTTCCTTTTTCGATTTCTTCCAATTTAATAATTTGAACAGAAGTTTCCATGTGGCCCACGTCCACGAGGCCTATGTGCAGCACTTGCTGCTGCTGCTGCTGCTGCTGCTGCTGCTGCTGCTGCTGCTGCAGG
>NW_013541996.1:499-658 GCF_000499545.2 Eimeria tenella
GAAGGCCCCCGGCAGCTGCCGCGCACACCAGCAGTTCGCCAAAGCAGCAGCACGAGTCAAAACCACCAGCTCCAAACCCTCGTCCAGTTTTGCTGCTGCTGCTGCCAGCAGCAGCTGTTGCGCTGCAGCAGCAGCACCAGAGCACGGCACCGCCACCGC
>NW_013541996.1:746-974 GCF_000499545.2 Eimeria tenella
TCGGCCTGAGTTGGCGAAGGAAACTAAAGAACGCAAAAAGTGGCCTATTGCCACCACTACGGGGAGCTGCACGCAAACCCTAAACCCTAAACCCTAAACCCTAAACCCTAAACCCTAAACCCTAGACGCTGAGCGGTGGGCGTGGGCATCTGCCGTGGGGGTTTCGCGGGGCCGCGGCTGCAGGCCGGGCCCGCGGGGCCGCCGCGCCCCCGAGGGGTTAGGGTTTAG
>NW_013541996.1:1074-2247 GCF_000499545.2 Eimeria tenella
CAGATGATTCAAGAAGGGGAACTCCTCGTTTTAGGCCGAAAGGCCTTTGATGATTCTTCCCTCTCCAACGAAGTTTGCTGCCTCAACACCTGGTGGCGCGGCGGTAAACCCTAAACCCTAAACCCTAAACCCTAAACCCTATGCTCTTACAATCGCCTGAAGGGGAGACCTAGGCTCTGGCTTCGGCTGCTCTCAACTCACCCTGGCAGACTCCAAACCCTAGCCCTTTCCCCCAAACGCTAAACCCTAAACCCTAATTCGTGTTTTGGGCTGCTTCAGACTTCACCATGGATGTTACCGTAGAAGAAGTCCTAAACCTTTCTCTAAAACGCTGCCCCTGCTTTAGGGGCCCCCTGGGGGCCCCCCAGGGTACTGGGGGCCCCCTGGGGGGCCCGCAGGGTACTGGGGGCCCCCTAGGGGCCCCACATTGCTGCGGGCGCCAATTTCTATGCACGAATTGGAGAGTTCGTACCCTTATGCAGATGCTGCAGGTAAAACGCTGTTTTAGGGTTTAGGGTTTAGGGTTTAGGGGTTGGGGTTGTGAGTGTAGGGTTTAGGGTTTAGAGCTTTCACTTTTTCCAAAGGCGCAAACCCTCGCTTCCTCTCCTCCAATCCACCCATCCAAGCCGCGCCTTTCCCCGGGGCCAAGGGTTTAGGGTTTAGGGTTTAGGGTTTAGGGTTTAGGGCTTAGGGTTTGTGCAGGTGGAGGCGAGTTGGCGGGTGGCAGCGATATCTGCGGGGGAGCGAAAAAGAGCTCAACTGGTTTCTTCTTTAAGTGAAAGAAAAAAAATATATTTATTAGATGAAGCAGTTTCGGACTTGGATATTGTTTCTCGAGAAATGCTTTACAGGCAGCAAACCCTAAACCCTAAACCCTAAACCCTAAATCCTGCGCCTGAGGCACATCTTTTTTTCACCCTTTTTTCTCGTAAAGAGTTAAAACTTGAAATAATAATAAAGAATTAATGAATTAAATATTTATTGATTTAAACAATTAATGAATTAAATATTTATTCATTTATTCGTCTATTTATTTTATCCTTTTTATTGTAATTAACTAATTTATTTATTTTTTATTTTTAATTTCTTTTTAGGTTTTTGCTGGAGGAGTCTGAGACGCTGCAGTCCACTGTGGTTATTTCCTCCCACGTCTTTGACGGACTTTTAGGGTTT
>NW_013541997.1:0-278 GCF_000499545.2 Eimeria tenella
AGCTGCAGCAGCAGCAGCTGCAGCAGCAGCGGGGGCAGCCACATGGGCGGAACGCAGCAGATGAGCAATAACTTAACCAGCGGACACTAGACCCTAAACCCTAAACCCTAAACCCTGGAAACACAAGAAACCAAAAGAAAAAAGCCCTAAACCCTAAACCCTAAACCCTAAACCCTAACAATTAAGAAGGGAGAAGGGAGCGGGCAGCAGCAGAAACCCTCGAGCAGGGAGACGACAGAGAATAGCCCAGCCGCCTGCCGCTGTCTCCAAAACCTAAA
>NW_013541997.1:339-533 GCF_000499545.2 Eimeria tenella
CATTTTAAATTCAAAAAAGTCAAAAATATTTCGAGGGTTTGCAAAACTGAAGACGCAAATGAAAAGGAGGTCACCGGCTGCCTCTTCGCCGGGCACAGGGTCACTCTGCAAACCCTAAACCCTAATCCCTAAACCCTGAACCCAAAACCCTAAGCCCTAAACCCTAAACCCTAAACCCTAATAGCACAAAGAAC
>NW_013541997.1:633-1124 GCF_000499545.2 Eimeria tenella
TCGCTGCTGCTGCTGCTGCTGCTGCTGCTGCTTTTGGTTGTGACCAAGATGTTGCAGGGAGAGTCCTGGTAAGCTGTGGAGGCGCAGAGCTGGTTCAAACGGGACACAAATGCTGCGCGGCACTCTCCTCTGTTGCTGCTGTTGAGGTAAAGAGGTTCTTGCTGCCAGCCAGCAGCAGCAGCAAGAGGGACGCAGCAAGTCATTCCCTGCTGCTTGCAGCTAACTGTGGGGGCCCCCATGTCTTCGGGGGGGGGCCCCTGGGCCACCACGCCCAGAGAAGCAAGGGCCCCCCGCTGCAGCAGCGAGCTGTACCCCTGCAGCAGCTGCTGCACCTGCAGCTTCGTAATTGCTGCTTCTCCCATTTCTATCAGCAGCGCAGCAGCAGCAAAAAAGAAATTCGACAAAGACACAAACTGCTGCAGCAGCTCCAGCCAGTCCCCCAGGGGGGCCCCCACAGCTGGCAGCTGCAGCACCGGCAGCAGCGGCAGGGG
>NW_013541997.1:1192-1784 GCF_000499545.2 Eimeria tenella
TTCCTCTTCTTCGCCCAGGGGCTCGCCTTCCTCTTCGTCTTCTTCCTCTTCTTCCTCTTCTGCTGCTGCTGCTGCTGCTGCTGCTGAGTCTGGGGAGTCCTCGGCCGCCATGGCAGCCATCAGAGAGTCCAGCAGGGTTTCTGCTGCTGCTTCTTCTGCTGTCAGCGGAGCAGCAGCAGCAGCAGCAGCAGCAGCTTCGGTCGTCACCTTCTTCTTCTGCTGCTCCTGCTTCTGCCGCTGCTGCTTGGAAGCGCGTTTTGCGGTTCTTTTTTCTTGCTGCTGCTGCTCCTGCTGCTCCTGCTGCTCCTGCTGCTCCTGCTGCTCCTGCTGCATGGGACCCAGCGAGGGCAGCAGCAGCTGCAGCAGCGGGAGTGCGCTGTCCTCGCCGCTGAGCTGCTGCAGTTGCTGCTGCAGTTGCTGCTGCACCTCAGCAGCAAGCTGCAGCACTCGTTCAATTTCTGCAAAGAACTCCACCACCTGCAGCGCAGCAGCAGCAGCAGAGTGGACGCTGTTGGGGGCCCCCCTCTTTGCATAGAGAGGGTCCTCGGGGGCCCCCCGGGGAGCCCCCGGCCCCTCGGGGGCCCCCGGGGGG
>NW_013541997.1:1837-2017 GCF_000499545.2 Eimeria tenella
TGCAGCAGCAAGAGGCACAGTGGGCGCTACTGGGGCCCCTGGGCCTCCTAATGCTGCTGCTTTTGCTGCAGCAGCAGCAGCAATTTCATCTAGACGATCTGCATCAAACTCGAAGCTTTCTAGGATTGCTTCTGAGCTGTAAGCAGCTGTGTCTGCTGCTGCTGCTGCTGTTGTTGCCGC
>NW_013541998.1:0-515 GCF_000499545.2 Eimeria tenella
CCCCAGGCAGCGGCAGCGCTCAAGAAGCAGCAAGGTGAGTCCTAGCCACATCCACTGCAGCAGCAACAGCAGCAGCAGCAAGTCTGACGTGCTATACGCGCAGCAGCAACAGCAGCAACAACAGCAGCAGCAGCAGCAGACAGCAGCAGCAGTAGTGGTGCATGAAGCTGCCTCATCGTCCTTTTCAGCTGCATCTGTGTGGGGATGCAGGAAGCAGGGAACAGCAGCAGCAGCTGCAGCAGAAAGAGCAGCAGAAGCACCAGCAGAAACAGCAGCAGCAGGAGCAGCAGAAACAGCAGCAACAACAGCAGCGGATACAGCAGCAGAAACAGAAGCAGCAGCAGCACCAGATACAGCAGCAGAAGCAACAGCAGCAGCAGCACCAGATACAGCAGCAGAAACAGCAGCAGCAGCAGCAGCAGAAGCAGAGTCCGGGGCAGAAGAAGGCAGTACAGCAGCCGCTGCGGCAGCAGCATGTTCAGAAACCTGCGGAGCGGAAGCAGGCGCAGCAGCCG
>NW_013541998.1:615-753 GCF_000499545.2 Eimeria tenella
ATTGAGTTTGGTTCGATTTAATGGATATGATTTAATTAAATTAAATTAATTAAATTAAATTCAATAATTAATTAAATTAATTTAATTTAATTAATTTAATTTAATTTAATTTAATTTACTTCGAAAGGTCTCTAAGTT
>NW_013541999.1:0-675 GCF_000499545.2 Eimeria tenella
GGGGCCCCCCGGGCCCTGCTGCTGCAGCAGGCAGAAGCAGCAGGGGGGCCCCTGCTGCTGAGGCCCTCGAAGAAGATTCTGAAGAAGACTCTGAAGTCTGCACCCAAAACCTCCGAGATGCAATTAATGGCGCCATTTCACAAGTGATCGGTGAGCAGCAGCAGCAAAGCGACAGACATCAGTAAGGTGTACAGACACCTGAGCTGTACAGACACCAGTGAGGTGTACAGACACCTGAGCTGTACAGACACCTGAGCTGTACAGACACCTGAGCTGTACAGACACCAGTGAGGTGTACAGACACCTGAGTTGTGCAAACACTAGCGAGGTGTACAGATACCTGAGGTGTACAGACAGCTGAGGTGTACAGACACCTGAGGTGTACAGACACTGGGTGAATTTGTATTTTTGTGGGGAAGAATTATATGTGCTTTTGCTGCGGATTCTTTAGGGGGTTGTCTCGTCCTTAAACCCACTATTTTCCATTATTTTATTTTATTTTATTTTCTCTTTCATTTCTATTAGCTGCCTAACTCCCTAATTGGCATTTCTCCCATTTGCTGCTTTATTTTTGCTGCGCCAGTTGCTCTAAACGCTGCTGCTTCCGCGTTTGCTGCGGCTCATGTTTTCCCAGTAGCGGCAGCAGCAGCAGCAACAGCAGCAGCCACAGCAGCA
>NW_013541999.1:730-1222 GCF_000499545.2 Eimeria tenella
TGCAGCCGCATCTGCAGCCCTAGCCAGAGTCCAGAATCACAGCAGCAGCAGCAGCAGCATCAGCAGCAACAACAGCAGCGCCGCCCTAGCCAGAGCCACAGCACCAGCCGCATAATCATAATCATAATCAGCAGCAGCAGCAGCAGCAGCAGGTGGTGTGGGGTGTGTGCAGGGTCTGGGGAGCTGACGGACTATCTGCTGCAGCTGTGGGGGACTGAGGGGGCTTACGTGCCGCTGCTGGTGTGCGGAGTGACCCCGGGCCCGGAGGCCGTGGGGAGTTTGCTGCTGCCTGCTGCTGCTGCTGCTGCTGCTGCTGCGCGGGAACTGTCCCCGCTGCCCTGGCCCCGCAAAGAAGACCTGCTGCCAGATGATCTGCTGCAGCAAATCCTCAAAAGAGGCTCCGTTGCTGTTGCAGGGATTGGCAAAGAGTCTCCCACGGGGGTCTTGCGGGCCCACAAGGGGCTTGCGGGGGACTTCACCGGAGACACGGCC
>NW_013541999.1:1293-1469 GCF_000499545.2 Eimeria tenella
TGCTCTGGTGTCTGGGCCACGTTGTGTATGGGTATTTTCTTTCGGGTTGCATTGCTGCTGCTGCTGTTTACATTTTCAGCTTAGTGCTATGTTTACTATTATTAATACTTGCTGCTGCTGACGGCACTTCTGCAGCTGCTTTGTTGCTGCAGCAGCAGCAACTGCTGCTGCTGCTG
>NW_013542000.1:0-4791 GCF_000499545.2 Eimeria tenella
AACCCTAAACCCTAAACTGGCCCTGCTTGAGGTCTCCGAATCTGTCGTAGAAACTCTTGCGAATGTCGTGGGTCAAAACCTCTTGAGCTTTTTTTAATTCCAAAAAATAATCTTCGGGAGAAAAGTTTGCTGCTTGAGGTGGATGTACACCCGAAGAGGCCACGCGGTCCGGGTGGTACTTCTTCGACACGTTCCGGTAACCCTAAGCCCCAAACCCTAAACCCTAAACCCTAAACCCTAAACCCCAAACCCTAAACCCCAAACCCTAAACCCTAGGCCCTGGGCCCTAGGCACTAAACCCTGAGGCCAGCGGCGCTGACGCAGAGGTGCTCGTGGCAGCAGCTCAACGCGCCACCAAACCCTAAACCCTAAACCCTAAACCCTAAACCCTAAACCCTAGAGGGGCAAGGCGCTGCAGCAGAGCTGCTCGCGGCTGCGGAAACCTCCGCAAACCCCAGCAGCTCAACACGCCGTCGCACCCCAAACCCTAAACCCTAAACCCTAAACCCTAAACCCTAAACCCTACCTGGAGAATATCATTTTTTGTCGCATGCACATCCACTTCCAAAATGGAGTAAAAATTATTCCGAGGAGTCGCCACAGGCAGATAGGCCAAGTACATCAAAATGGCAGTCAGAACTGAACGCAAATTAGGGTTTAGGGTTTAGGGTTTGGGGTTTGCGGCGGCGCCCGGCAGGGCCAGCGTAAAGCCTCGTGAGGAGGGTTTGCGGGTAAGTAAATGCACTGCTAGGGTTTAGGGTTTAGGGCTCGTTGCAGCAAAGAAACGCAATGTAAAAAACTCTTCTGGGGTTTAGGGTTTACAGGTAGGGTTTAGGGTTTGGTCACGGTTTAGGGTTTCTAGGGTTTGCAGCTCTGCGAGGGTTTGTGCCCTGTGCAAGCTTCAAGCTTTTAGGGTTTCTCTAGTGTTTAGAGCTATGAGGGTTTAGGGTTTAGGGTTCTCTCCTCAACGAGGCTTTAGGGTTTAGACCTTCAAGGTTTTAGGGTTTAGGGTTTTCGCCCAAACAAGGGTTTAGAGCTTCAAGGCTCTAGGGTTTAAATTCTCGCCTCAACGAGGGTTTAGGGTTTAGGGTTTAGAGCCTCAAGGCTCCGCGGTGTAAGACTTTCGCCTCAATGAGGGTTTAGGGTTTAGGGTTTAGGGTTTAGGCACCTGGAGTCCTTATATAAGCTACGAGCTTCGCCTGGCGCTGCGGCAGCAGCTGCGGCAGCTTTGGGGACAGCAGCAAAACAGCAGCAGCCCCGTAAACCACCGTTTGCTGCAGCACCTCATCTGCTGCTCCCGACATCTTGCTGCTGCTGCTGCTGCTGCTGCTCTGTCGGCGTTGCTGCTGGTGAGCTGGCGCTGCGCCTGCTGCTTCCACTGCGGCGGCCGCTGCTTGCGCTGCTGCTGCTGCTGCTGCTGCTAGTGCTGCTGCTGGTCGTGGGGCCGCTGCTGCTGCAGGCGAATCGGCTGCAGCAGCAGGAGCAAGGAGACAGTTGGTACAAGGCCTCCTGGAGGCCTCAATGCTGTTGCCTTGCTGCTGCTGCTGCTGCTGTTGCTGCTGCTGCTGCTGCTACTGCTTTGGGTTGCGAAGTACGCGGCAGGGCTCCGGGTTCATGGCTTACGGAGCAAGCCTGCTCGCGTTCCGGTTGCTGCTGCTGCTGCTGCCGCTGCTGCTGCTGCTGCTGCTGCTGCTCGGGTTGCGAGGCCGCATGCGGCGGGGTGAGCGGTTTGCTGCTAAGAGAGTAAGACAGGGGGAGACAAGGAGACAGCAGTTAGGGTTTAAAGGGTTTTAAGGGCGCTGCTGCTGCTGCTGCTGCTGCTGCTGCAGCTGCTGCAGCGGCGGTTGCGACCGCAGCAACCGACGAGGCTTCCGTGGATCGGGCTGCTGCAGCAGCAGCAGCAGCTGCTGCGGCTGCGATTGTCTTTTTAATTAGTTTTGAAATTAAATTTTATAAAAGTATTTATTTTTAAGTAAGAATAAACTGCGTCCCCCTATTGCTTCTTTCGCAGCAGCAGCAGCAGCAGCAGCAGCCTCTCAGGGCCTCACCAGCATGGCTGTGTGGGCAGCTTCTGCATCTCACCTGCTGCTGCTGCTGCTGCTGCTGCCGCTGCAGCAGCAGCTGCAGCAGAGTCGTTGCTGCTTCTGCAGTTGAACAGCAGATTTTGGGTTTGTTTGCAATCAGCGAAAAATATAAAAAAGTAATTTGCTGCTGCTTCTGCTGCTTGGGGTGTATTTACAGCTGGTGGCTCTGAGCGCAACTGATCTAGGTGCGGCTGCTGGCTGCCTCTGGGAGGGTTTGGCGGTGTCTTTTGCGGTTTTTTCTTGTTAAAACCCTTTTTTAGGGTTTATTTTCTTTTTTTAGCATTTTTTTGAGCTCAGTTGGGCCCAGGAAGAAGCCCAACAGCAGAAGTTGCTGCTCTGCTGGTGCTGCTCCTGCTGCTGCTCCGGCTGCTGCTCCCGCGGCCACAGCGACGCGTCGCACTGCTGCTGCGCCGCCTCCGCGAAGGGTTTAGGGTTTAGGGTTTAGGGTTTAGGGTTTAGGGTTTGGAACTTGCGCTCAGGTTCCACTGCAAAATGGCGGAGGCTTCGCACGAGTCGAACGGCGCCGCCGAGGGTTTGGTGGCGGACGCAGCAGCAGGCGCAGCAGCAGCAGCAGCAGCAGCAGGCGCTGCAGCCCCCGCGGGGGGGGCCCCCAACGGGGGCCCCTCCGGGGACAAGGGGCCCCCCCCTGTGGAGATTAAACTCTTTATTGGCAGAGTCCCTCAGGCCGTAGAAGAAGATTCTTTAAAACCTGTTTTTGAAGAATTCGGAGAAGTCCGAGAAGTCATAATCATTCGAGACAAGGCCACTGGCAAACACAAGAACAGCGCCTTCGTCAAGATGGGTGTGCTGCTGCTGCTGTGCTGCTGCTGCTGTGCTGCTGCTGCTGCTGCAGGGCTGCTGCTGCATTCCCGCTGCTGCAGTGCCGCTGCTGCGGCAGTGCTGCTGATGCTGCTGCTGGTGCTGCTGCTGGGGAAGTGGGAGGGGCTGGGCGGGAGGGTTCCTTGCTGAGGGGCTGCTGCTGCTGCTGCTGCTGCTGCTGCTGCTGCTGCTGCAGCTTCGATAGCAGCAGCAGACAACGCAATTCGGGCGCTGCACAACAGCAGGTCTTTGGAGTCCGCGATGGGCCCCATGACTGTCAAGTACGCCACGGGAGAAGCCGAGCGCCTGGGACTCAATCCGCAGGTAACTCCTCACTGGCTAGCTAGCTAGCTAGCTAGCTAGCTAGCTAGCTAGCTAGCTGGCTGGCTAGCTAGCTGGCTGGCTAGCTGGGTTGCTGGGCCGCTGGAGGGGTGGCTAGCTGGCTGGCTAGCGGGGTTGTTGTCTGGCTGGAAGGCCAGACCGCTAGCTAGCTGGCTGGCTAGCTAGCTAGCTAGCTAGCTGGCCCTTAGCTAGCTAGCTAGCTAGCTAGCTGGCTCTTAGCTAGCTAGCTAGCCACGTAGCCAACCGGCCCGCTATCAGGGTAGCTAGCTAGCTAGCTAGCTAGCTAGCCAGGCCACCACCCGCTGCCATAGCTAGCTAGCTAGCTCGCAGCGCAGCCAGCTAGCTAGCTAGCTGGCTGCGAAGGCTGGCTAGCTGGCCACCAGTGCAGCTAGCTAGCTAGCCAGCTAGCTAGCTAGCTGTGTGGCTAGCTGTTGCGTTCAGGCCTGCGAGCCGGGAGTGCCGCAGGCGAAGCTGTTTGTGGGGAGTTTGCCGAGGACTTTGAAGGAAGAGGAACTCAAGGCCTTTTTCCAAAACTACGGAAATGTAACCCTTTTCTAGGGTTTAGGGTTTGGGGTTTAGGGTTTGAGTGTTTGTCTTATTTAGATCTCCTTTTGTTTGAGTCTTTCTTCATTTGAATCTCTACCAAATATCTCCCTTTAAAGTGTCTCCTTTTTTTTTCATTCTGCCGCTGCTGCTGCTTGTGGGGAGGGATCTCGTGCTGCTGCTGCTGCTGCTGCTGCTGCTTGTGGGGAGGGATCTCGCGCTGCTGCTGCAGCTGCTGCTGCTGCTGCTGCTTGCATGTGTGTTGCTGCTGTTGCTTGGGTATCTGCTGCTTTTGCTGCAGCAACAGCAATTTTGTCGTTCGAACTCTGAAACTTCCGCGTTTTTCTCCTCGTCCCCCACTGCTGCTGCTGCTGCTGCTGCTGCTGCTGCTGCTGCTGCTGCAGGTGGAGGAGGTGTTTGTGATGAAAGACGGAGCCACGGGCCAGGGAAAAGGTTGTGCTTTTGTCAAAATGAGTCAAAAAGAAGCAGCTTTTTTCGCAATTAATTCTTTAAATGGAAAACATCTTTGGGAGGGATGCAACAGACCCATGGAAGTCCGCTTCGCAGAAAGCAAGGCCCAGAGGCAGCAAATGAGTCCGCTGCTGCTGCTACTGCTGCTGCTGCTGCTGCTTTTGGTGCTGCTGCTGCTTTTGACGCTGTTTCTGCTGCTGCTGCTATTGTTTTTGATGCTGTTGCTACTGCTGCTGTTTTTGATGCTGTTGCTGCTGCTGCTTTTGATGCTGCCGCTGTTGCTTCTGATGCTGCTGCTGCTGCTTTTCTTGCTGCTGCTGCATTTGCTGCTGCTGCCCCCTCGCCGCGCCGCAGCAGCAAAACCCCAATTCAGGGTGTGCCCCTTTGCTGCTGCTGCTGCTGTTGCTGCTGCTGCTGCTCAGTGGGCGGGGCGGTGGGAATGGCAATGGGGGGCATGTCTCGTGGGGGTTTGGGGGGGGCCCCCATGGGGGGCCCCCGGGGCCTGCTGGCGGGGGGGGGGCCCCCCCGGGGC
>NW_013542000.1:4891-16173 GCF_000499545.2 Eimeria tenella
CCAGGGGGGCCCCCAGGGGGCCCCCCGCGACCAGCAGTGGGCGGGCCCCGCCTACGCCGCCCAGACCCCCGCGGGGTACTCCGGCGCGCACGGCGGCTTCGGGGGCCCCGGGGGCCCCCAGCAGCAGCGCTTCGCCCCCTACTGACGGCTGGGGTTTAGGGTTTAGCGTTTAGGGCTTAGGGCTTAGGGTTTAGGGTTTAGGGTTCGCCGCCGCGGGCGCGCGGGCGGACGGCGCTCGTGAGCGAGGGTGGCGGCCCGTGCTGTGCTGTGTCGAGTGTACATACACCCCAGAGTTCGTTTTGGCGCGGCGAGAGCTTGTCTCGGAGGTCTTTTGCGATTTAATTCAGTGGTTCTCGAGAAGTGATTTAATGGTTTCGGAGAAGGGATTGCGTTTATTGAATTCTTGTGGGCTTCGGAGAATGGTTCAAGGATTCCAAAGGGTTTTGTTGGCACCAGCATCCGCGCGATCGGTCTACGTACAGCCGGCGCAGTGGTGGTCTCGTGGCGTCTGTATGTGGCTGCTCTGCTGCTGCTGCTGCTGCTGCTGTTGCTGTTGGGTTGCCTGCGGTGCCTTCTTGCTTCTTTGTTTGTTCTTGGGGCTGCATGCGTGGGAGACCGTGAGGTGTGGCGCTTCTTATTTCTGTTTATTCTGCTTTGATTTATTATTATTTATTTAGTTGTCTTATTTTATTTCGTTGGTTTAGCGTCTAGTTGTGTAGTGGGGCCTGAGGTGTACGTACACCGCGCTTGTTGCAGTGCCTGTAGCGGTAGAACTAGTGCTGCCATTTTATTATTATTTCGAATATTATTATTTCCAATTGTCTCTGCTCTTCGTACTCCCTTTAGTTCTCTCTTTTTAGTTTTATTTTATTATTATTTTTGTAAAAATATCTTGCGCCTCTGCGGTGTACATGCACCTCCTCCGGTGTACATGCACCTCTACGACGCCCGCGCGTTACGTCTCATTGCTACTGTCTCATAATCCTATCATTATTATCATTATTATTATTATTATTATTATTATCGTCATTATTATCATTATTATCGTCATTATTATCATATCTTGATCATTATTTCATCATTCAATATTTTGGCCGTCAATCGCGTCTCGAAGTTGCCGTCGCGGTGTACGTGGACCGAGGACTTGAATTTGGCGTCCGTAATATTTGACTAATTTTTTTTATAAAATAAAATAAAATGATATAAATGAAAATGAAATGAAATGGATCCAATGATCGGCTTCGCGTGCGCCCCTTGCTCAAGACCGGAGAAGTGGAAGATGCGCGAATTCGGGTGAACGTACACTGCGCGCCAGTGACGTGTACATACACTGCACGCAAGTTGAGGTGTGCATACACTGCGCAGTGGATGGAGCTGTGTACGTACACTCGAATACAATGGCCCGTGGCTACTCGCAGTGTACATACACCGGAGTGCAATGCAGTGTACCCGACCCGTGAGGTGTACATACACCGCAGCCACGTGGAGTGTACGTCTACACCAGTAACGTGAGGTGTACATACACTGGAGTACGATGGAGTGTACGCTTACACCCACTGCAGTGAAGTGGACTCTGCCGCTAGATGGGGTGTACATACACTGCAATCGAATGAAGTGTAGCCTACGCCAGCAACGTGGGGTGTACATACACTGCAGTGAAGTGCACGTAGAGCCTGTAGACAGTGGGGTGTACATACACTGCAGTGAGATGTACGCATGCGACGCCAGGAACTTGCGGTGTACGTACACTGCGAAGAATGGGTATACTCTTCCCTTGCAATGTCTAGTGGAAGTTTCTGCTGCAGTGAGCTGTACATACACTCCAAAGTGCGAGGTGTACGTACACCGCAGTACAATGTAGTTCTCGTCGCTGCTGAAGGGCTCGAGCCCAAGTGAGGTGTATGTACACTGCGTTGCAGCAAGCTTTGATTTGAATAGTCCGAAGTTGTAAAGACGGTCACGTGGGGTGTCTGTACACTGCAGTGCGGTGTACGTACACTCGAATGAAGTGACACGGCTGCTGCTTAAGCACTAACAGCCACTCAGCACTTCATAGAACAGCAGCAGCTTTAATGCAGCAGCAGTTTTTAAAGCAGCAGCAGCATTTGAAGCAGCAGCTTTTGAAGCAGCAGCAGTTTTTTGAATACCGGGGAGTTCCCCGGCTCCGCAGCGTCGGGGTGTATGTACATTGCAGCGAGGGCAAGTATCAGCAGCCTACTGGGGTGTACGTACACTGCAGCAAGAGGCAGAAGCAGCATCATATTTGAGGTGTACGTACAATGCAATGAGAAGCAGCAGGTTATTTGTATTGTACGTACACTGGGCAGCTCACTTCTGTTAAATTCTTTTCTTTTGACTTCTTAAAAGGGTGGAGTCGCTGCGGCTAGTGTTGCGGTGTACGTACATCCCAAATGCGTGGAGCGGCCCCGAGCTATTGCGGTGTATGTACAGTTCTCTTCCGTATATACACCGTATTTGCAATGAATTTAATTCAATTTGTCCTTTTTTTTGTATTTAGTTTAATTTCCTCGAAGAAAACACCAAATTTAGTGCAGTTGTAGATACACTCGAGTCGGAATGCATGCAGTTGTTGCGGTGTACGTACACTGCACTCCGAAGGCCTGTTTCTCTTCGCCTTTTAGAGAGGAAATGAACATTTAAATGCATTTGATATGTTAACAGGAAATATATTTATTTCTAAAATATTATTTAATACTAAATTTAGTGCAAGTAATTGCAAGTGGAGTTGCCTAAGGGCACTTTACATGAAACTTTAGCAGATCCGAATATTTCAGGAAACTTGTGCGCATGCATATGCACTAATCACATATATATGTGTGTGTATATTAGTATGTATATATATATATATATATGTGCATATATATGTGCACATATATGTATGTATATTTATATATGTGTGTATGTATACATGTGTATGTTGTATATGTATGTTTATTTATATTTGTATACATATATATATATATATGCGCGCATGTTTATATATATGTGTGTGTGTACATACATATTATATGCTTATTTGTTGGTGCACTAAGTACTCTTGTGTGTATATGTGCATACTCGCATATCCATGTATGCTTGCATGTATGCATATATACATATATATATATATATGTGTGTATATATGTATATATATATATATCTATATATATCTATATATATTTATTATATATGGGTATATGTATGTGTATGCGTATGTGAGGTATTGTGATGCACGCGTGGACATTTATGTTGTTAGCTGGTCTATATATATATAATATATATTATACATCTGTATTATATACATATATACGTGTTTATACAATATATATACGTATATATTATACGTATATGTAAATATATATACATATGCATTTATTCAATATGTGCATTGTACGTGTATACATATATATATATATATTATATATATATATACATCATTCAGAGTGCATCTATTGTGTACATTTGAAGATGCATATGCATGCGCGTGCAAAACAAAATAGAAGTAAATATAATTCTAAATAGATAGTTGAATTTGTCAGATGAGCTTGATGGCAGCGACTTGGGACTTTTTTTGAAACCTTTTGCATCAAGTATTTTTCAAAAATGATTATTTTATTCTTCTGGCTTTTTCAATTTGTTTTTAATTCATTTTGAAATTAAAATTCGCGAAAATTGTCTGAGTCTGCGAAGAGAGTATTAATCGATTATAAATATAATTAGTGTAAATGGAATAAACGGAAGAAATGCATTTATTTGCATGCATTTATTTGCATGCAATTAGGATGAAATGGAGGACTAATTGAGGGGAAAATATAAGTGCATGTGCATGCGTGCAGATTGTTTTTCTGTACATGTTTGCCCTCGTTGCATGCGCATATATAAATGCACATATACATAATATATATATATATGTATATATATATAATTACATTTAAATGATTTATTTGATTTTATTTTCCTTAAATATGCTTGAAGACATCTTTACATATATCGTAAGTGGCAGTTTCAGTGGAGTGTATGTACACAAGCGTGCATGCGGACTCGCGGCATTTGCATAATTTGAAGTGTATATCCACCTGGCATATTCAAACTGGAGCATCTTTTTGTGGATTTTCACGAGCTAAAATATATCAAATTAAGAGGAAAGAGTGGAAGTATATATGCAAAAGCATTCTGCATAAATATATGCATTTACTTACGGTAAACATAAATATTTTGTTCACATTTCAATATCACATGCATGCATAGATAGACGTGGGCGCCCGAGTGTATGTACACCACAGGATATGCACCGCGAGACTATTTGCACGACTTTCCGTGCAGAATTTGGAAGTATATTTGCAGCTAAAGTAATGCATTTTGGGGACTTTTTTCTTTATCAACATGAACTGTGCGTGTCTAATAAATATGTCAGGTATGTGTTTGTTTTAGTTTTTTTCTCTTTTCGAAGAAACTCCATTTGAATGTGCAGAAGCCCAGGTGTACGTACACCGCAGGCACTATGCAGGTAATTGTACATGTAGAGTTCTGTATATCTCTGAATGCATTCATATGTATAATTTATAAAATATAAAAATATAAGTAATATTAATTATTTGCATAATCCACTATATATTTAACATCTATGCATGCACAAACATTGCAAGTTTCCACTTCGCATGCGGGGTGTCTATACACTGAAACTGATCCCGCGGGTGTATATCCACCTGCTCCCGCAAACGAAAGATTGCATTTTGCTCTTACGATTTTTTTTGTTTTTTCTTTCTAAAAGCGCAGTAAATGCAATTATTTGTTTAGATAAATGGCAGTTGAATTAGGCGAAACATCCGGATTTAACTTAATTGTATAATGCACTTCTTTAGAAATGTAAATGCATGCGTTTTGCAAAGAATGGGTAGTTTTGTGTGCATGTGCAAATGCCCAAAGAGATGTACAAATGAAGGCTGCAAATAAATGTATTAAATATAAATATTATATATTTATATATTTGTATTTGCACATCTCAGGCCTAGAGATATATTTATCCATATATAGGAACACTTATTTGTTGATGTATTTGTTTGCAGTCACAGTTCTGCAGTGCATCATTTGTGAGGTAATTTGCACATTACGCATTAGATCTGTCGGCTGTTTACTCCAAATAACTAAATAAGTGGATAAATAAATGGAAAAAAACAAATAAATGGAATAAATGAACATTATTCTGTATAGTTGCATATATATATTTTTGGGTCTGCTGCACTGCACGCACATTTTCATGGCGACTCGAGAAAAGCACGAAAAGGACTTTTTAGGACTTTGAGAAAGAATGTTTATTTGTATTTAAATTAAATTAAAAAGTGTATTTAGAGCTGCATTTATATTTTATCTGCAGCGGACGGCTGTGTTTCTTGAGGTGTCTGTACACCGCAGCTCCGTAGCCACTTCTCGGGTGTATGTACATCGCGCGCGCGCAGCCGCAAGCTTGTGCATGCAAATGCAAAAAAGAAATATGAATATTAGTGGGACTTCTGGCCTTTATTTCGAAATATAAATCCAGTGAAAGTGCAAATATATCTTTTTAATGTATTTGTACTTCATATACACATTGGCGTATTTTGTTTTTTCCATTTTTGGACTTTTTCGTTTTCGTCTGCAACTCTCTGCATGCATGCAGCTCTTTGCATGCAAGTTTTGTTTTTCTTGCGTTGGTAGTTGAGGTAAATTAATGGATGAACAAGTATCTATATATATCCTTTTCCCACACTTTATTAGGTATATGTGGAATTAAAGACATGTAATTTTAAATGTATTATAAAATGTATTATAATATTGCATATAATGTATAAAAATAAATAGATGTGCATTATATGTATTAGTTATGTATAGATAAATAAATATGCAATATGTGTATTATATTTATTTGTCACATTTATTCAAGTATATATGCACACTATAGATGTGCAAATGCACAAATATATAAATACACCATTTATAAATGCAGATAAGTACAAATAAATAAATATATTTTAGTGTGAAATGTATATTTATGACTCTACAGTTTATATATATTCTTTCCAGTTTATTTGTTATATAGCGCTTCTTATGAATTGCATATTATAAATTACTTATATTGTATTTTAATTATTAAACTTTATATATGATAGGGAATAATATAGATATGTTATGAATGTCTGTTTATTATATATTAGATCTGTTATTTGTTATGTATTAGATCTGTTCATCTTAGCTATTATATTTTGCGCATTATTTATTTATTTTGTTTTAATTACTTCAAATTGTATGTACTAAGTATTACACATCATTTGTTAGGTATTAGAGTTTACAGTTTTTATATTTCAAATGTTGCATATGAACTAGATATCGTTTTGCATATCATTTGTTTTGTTTAACGGGATGCTTTGTTTTAGGTTTTCATGTTTCTATACTACTCTTTAAATGCGGCACTTTATAAATAAATGCTTTTTATATTTATTTATTTGCTGCATTTTATTTTTAAAAATATTTACTTTTGCATTTAATTTTTGTAAGTGCGTACACCTCTGGGGTGTACATACACCTCGGCTGCGAAGTGGAATATAGCAATTGGACTTTTTCCTTTGATATCTTTTTTGATAAGCAAATTAAAAAGAAATATACTTTTAGATGCAGCTCTAGAAGTTCTTTTGTTTTAGTTCATTTATTGTGAAAATGCAAAGAAGAAACTCTGGAGGTTTATTTGTAAATAAAATACTTATTTGCAGGCATTTATACATATTTGCAAATATATATTGTATCTATAAATATATATATGTATTAAATATATGCATGCATGCATTTGTAGAACTTAGCGCATTCATACCTGTATATAGCTACTCACTTATATTTATGAATATATATATATATACATTATATATATATATATATATATATTTGTCTTGTGTATCATTTTAGTTCATATATATATACATATATATATATATATATATATCTGTATATTGTGTATCATTCTAGAAAAAGTATATATATGTATATTATTCTAGTAGTTATATGTTCATAGTAGGATTTACATATATAGGTATTACACATATATATATTTGTCTTGTGCACATTAAAGCTGTTAATATATTTATACATATATGGGTTTGTCTTGCTATCATTCTTATATATATATACATTTATATCGCTTTCTAGTAATTAGTAATTATATACATAAATATATAAATACATATAAATATATAAATGTGTTTATATGAATATATTTATATATATTTATATATTTATGTACGACTTTTGTGTATATGAGTAGTAGGCATACATGTGTGGTTAATACGTTTACATATAGTTTTCAATTTTTATTTTAGATTTATGCATAACATATCTATATATAGATAGAGTTTATATGCCTATATATATATATATGATATATTTATGCATAAATGTTATAGCAGTTAAGTTGTATATATATATATATATTATATATATATCTATATGCCTCAAATGCAATAAGATATACATGCACACTATAAATATATATATAAATAGATATTACCTATGTATAAATACGTATAGTATATATATCCATAAATATATATATATACACATAGTTTACATTCATACATACATGTACACATACAGAAACTGTATCAACAGATATATATATATACATATATATAACCATGTATATATATATATCTATATATATAACTAAATATGCATGTAGAGACTGTCTGTGCATTTATAGATAATTGCAGTATGGCATTTAGATAATATACAAAATATTGGCTTTATTTGCATGCATGCAATGTGTGATGTACATGTATATAATATAGAATTCATGTTGTATTTATATGTATTTACATATATTTATATTTGTGTACGTGTTATTCATTTAGCCTTCTTGTGCATGTTTATGTAATTTCCATATATATATATATATGCATGTGATTTAGCATGTAAGTTGTATTTATGTATATATATATGTATATTTATAGGTACAGATATATATATATATGTACGTAATATGTACGTAGATATAATATAGCATTCATGTTGTAGTGTATTTATATATTTATATATGCGTACTTATTATTCGGTTAGTTTATATATATATATATATATATATATATATATATATATGTATACGATGCGTGCATGTGTGTGTATACTCTTTATGCATGTATAGTTCAGATGTATATATATATGTTTATATATAAAGTAGCACTTACATATATATTTAGAATTTATATCCACATATATATATATGTGTGTAGTAGCAATTAAGTTATATATATATATGATATAGCACTTATCTATAAATGCACAGACAGTCCCTACATGTATATTTAGTTACATATATATATATATATGTATATATATATATATGTGTCCATACAATTTCTGTATGTGTATGTTGTTGTATTTATATATATTTATATATATATACATATATATATATACGTGTGTATATGTATAGTAGCAATTAAGTTACATATATTATTCAGGTAGAGTTTGTATTTATTTAAATAATTAGTTGGCATTTTGGAGTGTGGATGCATTTCCGGGTGTACGTACACCTGCAGAGAGTCGTTTAGAAGTGTACATGTAACTGACTTTGCAAATAAAAATAAATTTGAGAGGTACAAGTGAAATGAATTAAATAGGATATGATGCATAATTCTTTTCTGTACTTCATTTTAATTATTTTATGGGGCAAAAATGGTTGAACTGATGTACAGAAGTCCAACAATGCAAAGTGAAGTGCATGCAAATTGGTGTAGAACTTTTCCTTAAAGCCTTACTTCTTTATTTCCTTTTCTTTTGATGCTCTTTTGTATTTAAAGAACTATTGAGTAATTTCTTCAGAAGCGCATGCATAAATAAACATGCATTTATGTTGTATTTATTTGTTTCCTTTTATACATTATGTTTGCATGTCCTTTTCATCGTCTTTTCAACTTTCTGTACTTTTATAGAAGTGCTTTTTGCGAGAAATTCAAATATTTAGACAAATATTTGAATTAAAGCTGCAAATGGTGTTTTTGTTTTCAATTTTAGTTTCAATTTGAACCATTTAAAAGCAATTTCTGTAAAATTGCGTCTCCTAGTGTTTGTGCAGTGGGGTGTACGTACACCTCACGAATTTATGAATCCGGATCTTTAAGTTGTCATTTTATTAATTCTTAATTGTAATTTCTTCTATTTATCTATGATTACTTGTGTATATATATTTGTTGTCGCTTTTTATTATTTATTGTCTTAATAACATCAAATCCGACGGGGATTTTGAGTGAGAGACAAATTTACGGGTTTTTGCACTTTTGTTTTTTGTTAGATCCTCTTTGTTTTTTTGCACATTTTTTGACATTTCTTTCGCATGCAATGCCAAGCCTCTTCTTTTTGTTTGCATGCATGCATGCAGACATGCTTGTAGCGTAGGATTTTGCACATTTGTTTATGTATATAAATATATTTATTTGTCTTGTGGGTTATTTCCATATACATATATATGCATGCATATAATATAGATATATATACTAATATATATAATGTGTATACATGGAAATATGTATGTATATATACATAGTATGCATGTCTATACTTAACATATGTATGTAAATGTACATAGGGGGTTTAATATGGACAAAATGTATGTACTATACATATATGCGTAAGTGTATTTATGTAAAGATGCTTCTCTGAATAAATATATTTACATATAGATATTTCATTTATGTATACGCATATATATATATATGTATATATACATTTATATATATACATATATGTATACATATATGTACAATATGTACATGTATATATATATATATTACATGTATATATACATATATGCATCTATATATATATATATGTTATGTACTTGTGTTTAGAGTTATATTTGTTTCTGCATTTGCAGGTAAATAAGTGGAAGTGGAAAACACATGCGTTCCTTCTCAAAAATGCATATATTTAGTTATTCGTTTATATTTCATTTTTCGGAGCTTTCCATTTTTTGTTTTTGAGGCAACGAGACATTAGGAGGTGAGAAGCCAAAAACTTCCAAACTGTTTCAGGTGTATGTACACCCCAGAGGGCTTTTGCATGCTTCGGGAGAAAGGGAATTTCGGCATTTCATGTGGACTTTTAGATGTATGTACAGCCCCAAATGGCTATTTGTTTGTTTTAATTACCTTTTTGGCAAATTGGAATTTTAAATTCGGCAATTTTGCAAGAAAATCTATTCTAGTGTTGCAGCCTCAAATGCAGAAGTATCGTCAAAAGTTTTTGGTTATTTGCAGATAAATGTATTTCCAAAAGGAACTGTTCCTCTCTGTTTTAATGGAAATATAACTAGCTTTGTGTACTCATAAGAGTTTTATATTTGTTTCGCCATTTTTGCCAAAGCGACTGGCTTATGGATTTTGGTGTAGTATGTACATACACCGCATGCATGCCAACGCATGCATGCATGCATGCATGCATGCATGCACTTGTCATTTTTCTGTTTCTTTCTTAGCATATCTTTTGGCACTATTTGAATTTGCAGCTTCACCTCTTTGAGTTCATTTAGACCTATTTCCTGCATGCAGGCTTCTTGAAACTTTTGGGATATTTTTTGAACTTTGAATGCAAAAGTTGCTTTATTTGTTTGGACTCAAAATTATTTTTCCAGTTTTTGCTTCTTTTTCCGTCTGTTGGGGGATAAAATGCGTCTAAATAAACATATTATTCCACATTTAAAATCAATTGGGATTAGTCGCCGAAACTTTTGCTCAAATTTGACTTTAAAAATGCAGAAAGTCTTGCTGCTAGCGGGCTGGGGTCTACGTACACCCCGTAACATCTTTGCATGCATCTCTTGGCTACAAATGGGAACATGTTAAAATCATTTTCATTTAAAAGTAGTATTAAAGTGCAAGTCTCGTTCATTTCTACATTTATGTTGTGTAACGGAGTAAAATTCACTTTTGTATTTAAAGTTGTGTTTATTGACGTGTGTATATTTACACTTGTGTTTCTTATCTTTAGATATATTTTTATATGTAAAGATATATATATATTATATATACATATACATTCCTCCCGAATCCGTAGACCCTTAACCCTAGCAGGGGTTTTGCGAGTTGCTGAAGTGTTTCTAGGGTTCCCCAGTTTTGCTGTGTGCCTTGATTGGAACCGCGGTGAGCGCTTCCGCGCGAAGACCCCCTTCGGGTTTGCCGAGGCTTTAGGGTTTAGGGTTTAGGGTTTAGGGTTTAGGGTTTAGAGTTTGCGCAGACGGGCTGGCGATGACGGGCGCGGAGTTC